>NC_137699.1:25505026-25732526 GCF_964034855.1 Anser brachyrhynchus | reverse complement strand
TTAATCTGAGTTTTCAGTTTTGGCTGGAAAAAACAATGAAAAAATCTCCACTAAAGAGTCAAGAAGTTGGATTAATGAATATTAAAACATTGTAATTCATGCTGAAACAATATTCTACCAGCATTTTCTGTGTAATTTAACTAAAAAAAAATAAGCATAAGTGGTATATAACATTTCCATGAATGGGACCCTTAGGCTTATTCAGCTGAGCATGTTTAGCTTGCCAAGTTTAAATATTTTCAGAACTGATCCTGGGACTGAGAAGCCTTCATCACAGCACAGCATTTAAAATGATAGATGTGATACATATTTAATACAATAAAATGGCCATTTATATGCTCATACTAGGCACAAGGGAAATCTTTGTAGGAAAGACTTCTAGAATCTAAAGGGGCCTATTCTCTGATTGCCGTGTGAGGAATTTAGGTATCTATTTCCCATTACTGCTAACGGGTGTTATGAGGCCAGGTCTTCCATGTGTCAGTGGGACAATACACATTTAAGGGTCCACTTCAACAAAATGCTGGCTCTGCCAATGTTGAGCTACTGCAAATTTCATCAGGTTTTCCCTGAGCAGTTGAATGATAGGGGAGAACTGCAGTCCAGTGCTATCAAGTCATGGCTTCAGTCAAGCAAGTTTTCACAGAGTGCACCCATACCATCCATTCCCCAGCCATATAGAAAATGCAGACAGAGCAGTGATCCCATGGAGCTCCAAAAAACACTGCCTGAATTTCCTGACTTCAGCTTTGCCCATCTGGGCAACAAGGTTTCCAAGCAGCTAGCAACTCTATTGTGTGACTAGGCTGTCTTTAAAGACTTCTGTGACATTTAGAGAAAATGAGGAAAGGGAGTGGGAAAAAGTGAACCAAAGTTAATGAACTGAAGCTTTCCAAGAAAGCACATGCAGGAAAGTGTAAGAAAACGAAGGCAAAAATAAAAGCAGTGCTAAAAATAAATAAATAAATAAATAAATACGTACATGATCAGGGATCAGGATAGACAGAAGCAAGGCAAGAGCAGTAAGAACAAACTACATGCTATCTGAACACGTCTACAGTATTGACAAGTGTGGTTGGTTTGGTCCATCAAAGTGATGGCCACATGCAACTGCTTAGTTGTTATTCAGTCCTTCCAGTTTACAATTAAACATGCCAATTTGAGCTACTAACAACCCTCCTGAATGTGGACCACAGTACCCCTGGGAAGTAGTCTGCAGGATGTTCTTATGCTGCCTCCCCTCCTTTTTTTTTCAGGGACACATTGAAAGCCCATTTTCACAAGCAGAAGTCTCTGCTGAGTTTTGATGGCTTTTGATCAGGCACTAGCCCTTCAGCACTGCCGGCCACTGTGGCAAAATTGACCACAGCAGCATTAAATTATTCTGACTCATATTGCTGGCTGTACAACTAAGATCCATAACATCTGAAGACATTTCTAAGATGATTTCATGGCACAGTAGAGAAGGACACCTGAGCCCAACTTCTTTATAGCTACTCATAATATATAGAAATACATTAAAATTTGACCAACATGCAAGTTTTGTATTTGCATATCTGATTAAGAGGCTGTGCTATGGAATTGTCTATTTTGATTGTTAGCATCACGTATCCTTGCTTAATAGCTGAACTGCTACAGAGAATATTGTAACTTGGAGCTCTTGTTCAACTGCTACTAATAGCACTCATCAGGTATGAAAGACTAAAATTAAAACTAAAACTATTTGCTGCCAGGGAGAATAAATCTCATAAAACCTGTAGTCTATGTGCATTATGTTGAGTCAAAAAATGACTCACAGACAAAAAGAAGCTATTGATTTTAGCAAATTAAGAAAACCAGAAAATGTATTGGAACTTATTTAAATACCTTAAATTCTGCATAATAGCATGAGCTGCTAGCTCTGCAAAATTCTGGAAATGCACCCTGCCGTTTGTACTAATTGGTGGGAAATGCAGGCCTGTGTCAAAGACAACTAATTGTCTGATGAAAATAGCTTGTTTCTGACATCAGTATGTACCACACCCCTGTATCACATGAGGAGGGTTTCAAAAAGTTGTTATATATATTGTCATGGTAATTATAATTAGGTTATATGTATCCAAGGTAGAGAACCCATACAAGGTGATGGCATAAAAGAGGGTCTTATAAATGAGACTGTAGGGCATTTAACTAAACAGTTGCATGCGGAATAAAGAGCTTACATAAAAGTGTGTATTATGCAGATGTTAGAAACCTGTGTCTCTGAGAAGACACTATTTTGACCATAATGCATTCTGTCATGTGAGATAAAATGCAGAGAACATTTACATTTCTCCCACTCACTGAGCTTCTACCACACAGCTTGCATTTTTCTCACATCAATAGACATCTTTTTAAACATTATATTCATGTCTGTCTCTCTTGATGGCAAATAAAATTCAATAAATAAAATACTTTGTGATAAATAAGTTAGATTTAAGAAGCAGTTGTGATAAAGTGTTCAGGTTTTCAAAAATGATTTGTTAAAACCAAATAAATTTAACAAGACATGTACACAAGCTCAAAATGTATTAATATATTGTAGATGATGCACAATAACATAATGACCCAAAAGCGCATTTGCGCAGTTCTTGACACTGCTTAGCTTACTGCTAAGTAAGACAAAGAATCAACAGAACTTGGACCCGCTGCCTCTGTAGATCAGATCAACGTAAGACTGCTGCAATGGCTTGACTTGCCACAGCATTTCAAACCAGCTGCAGTTACAGATAGCTACTATATAAACGGGGGCATGTTCACTGCAGAACCATTAACAAGTCTAGTGTCACTCAGAATACTGTTATAGATCCTTAAATATTTCTATCAATATTATAATGCATAGCACACTATTTTGCATTCAGCCAACCTGATTGGTGTACATAGCAAACCAATAATTTGTAATAAAATATTATTAGTGAGTACAATTTAAATGTCCTACTGTGCTCCTGGTAATCATCTCCTCTTAGGTAATTTGAAATTGCACAGATAATGTGTATCATCTTAGAGTTAAACAACTAGATGACACTGCAAATCACCAGTTTCTCAGTTTCTTTTAAGTTTATGTTATGCTTTTTTTGCAAGATGCCCATTTCTCTGGTATTATTTCCAAATTTAATTTATTTTTGCTTTTAAAAGAGTAAAGCATATAAAAAGTAAAGAATCTTGCTATATCACTTGATTGCTTTTATTTGATTTTCTACTTAATAGTTTCCTACTTTTTTCAACTTTGAAGGATTGTTTTTATTGTGTTATTATCTTAAGGAACTGCCAAGAAAGTCAAACAGATAATGTGCCTTTTGGTGGTTTTAGAAATGTAAAATAAAAAACAGCTCACCACCAATTTAAAGAGCTTAGAATGCAGACAAGACAAAAGAGTATTATTATTTACTGTATAATGATGAAAACTAAGGCACAGAATGAGTAAGCTATTTCCATAATGTCACACACAAGAATAAAGTGAACCCAGACCTCTCAAATCTCAGTGCAACGACTAAACCATGTCAGCCTTCCTGTAATTTTGAGGATATGGATCCCACTCCCCCAAACTTGAGACTCAAATATACACTTTCATCTCTACATGTTTTAATCAAGAGGAATAGGCTACATACGTAGTCTGAAACAATTGATGTAGGGTAGCTACATCAGTTTTACATTTAAGTTTTGAATTTAAAAAAAAAAAAATTACGTGTTTGATCATTTAAATATGCAACCCCACTGAAATGGAAGGGTTTCATAAGCACTCACCACCCAAATTCTTCACTTTCTTCCAGCCATGCAAAACAATTCTCTTAGACCACAGAATGAACTTGTCTAATTTCAGGTAAGACCAAATTTGCATGCTAAGTTGCATAGCTAGATGGAGGAGCAGGCTGAAGACAGACCACAGCTACAGGAAAATATTAAGGGTTAATATCACTTCTGGTTCTCCTTTTATTGTAATGTCAGCCTGTATCTGCAGGCATGCTCTCAGTTATGCAATGGGGAGAAGTTACAATGGCAAGACCCATCACTATAAGAACCGTCTACCTGCAAGAGGGTGACAGAGGCTTTCTAAAGCTTCAGAGTCATTCCCTGTTTGAAAGAGTGATGCTGCCTTATTTCTCAACTTCCTCAGCATATTGCAGGGCAGTCATACACAAGTTGCTTCACACTCATCACCATGTATGATCTATGGGCATCTGATATAATGCTCGAGGGCCACTCAGACTTTAGCATTATCCCCTCCAACACTTAGTTCTACCTATTCCAACTTTGCTCCTTGATCCATTGCCATTCACAGGCTTAGGATTACTTCCTCAAGGACCAGATAACACCAATAATCTCATCTCTTGACACATCTGTCTCTGGAACACATTCACAACAGCACTAATCCCATGTTCCCTGGTAGCACTGACTTAGAATGCTTCTCAAGAAGACGCTGTTTCATTATGTCACAAAGGACAAAATGCTATTTGACATTGTAGTATTACTATGATGATTTTCGTTAGGCTTCTTGCAAAATAGTTTAGGTGTAGTTGGTCACACCTCAGGTCTGTAGGCTGTCTTAAATGACTTCTCAAAATTCCCTTCAGTTCAATTTTTGTTCCTGCAGCAATATAAACATTATAACTTTAGCACAATATATTAAATGTGTGAAGTCATTCAAATCACAAAACTGACTTTAAAACATGAAATGTTAGAAAGAAATTAGCCTCCTGGAAATTTTTGTATTTGTCTTGTTGAACCCGAGTATTCAAGTCTAGCTTTCAAATTTCACTTCATAGGCACAGGAGATGTAAGATTTACACTTTGAGAATACAAAATCCCCAAATTTCAGACACTAGCTGTTACATGTCATTTGGTTTTATGACTTCATACAAAGCATATCAAGTATCATGAAATCCATTATTAATTGACAGTTGTGCATCACTGGTCTTGCAGGAATTGCATCTAGCATTCTGAAACTAAGAGATGTCCACCTAACATTTTAAAAATATGAAGAAAAAAAAATCTAAAATGTATATTGAAGCTCTGCATATGAGCTAGACATCTGCAGAACTGAAACAACATAACTTCTAGGTCGGCTGGAGATGAATAAAAAGGGACCGCCAGGATTAGAAGATGGAGGAAGCATTTTGTTCTTTGCAGGAAGCTAAATGAAAGTTAACCATAACAACCACAACAAGCCCACTGTGTGCAATTTGTTGTGTTTTAAATTTTGATAACATATTTTAAAATATTTCTTCTTCGAAACCCCCAAACTAATGTTCTTATTAAAATCAAACTGAAAAACAACAATTTATTTTTAAACTAGGCTGTTTTATTATTTTGCTTGAAAAAAAAAAAAAAGAAGAAGAAATTTTGAAATATTCCCCCTTCCCCCAGTAAAAAGTGACTTAATAATTGTAATCCTATATTTGGCAATGAAACTTAAATGCAGTTACACAAACTTACGATTTATAAATTACTGTTCAGCTCAGTAAATTTCTACATTTTAATTCTATAAAAACTGCATATGCTTCAAAGCTGAGAACAGATGAACAGATATTGCTTTAACATTTCAAAAAAGTACTGCATGTTGTTTCTTAATCTCATAGACAAACTTGCAATAATGTTAATACTCATGAAACGCTAATCCTTATGAGTTACCTGATTAGGCTAAATAGTCTCACTCTTTTTGAGAGAGAATTTTCTGATGCCTCAGCTACTCTCTTTGGAAGAGATGCTTCTTTGTACCAACATGTGCAACCACTCTCCACTACAAAAAGCATTTCTGGTGAGAAACCTGTTTCTTTGCCCTTGCCTTCTGAAAATGTTGCCAAAGAGACAGAGGGAGTAGACTAGGCTAAAGAGGTGATAAGGATGAAAAAGTAAGGAGACATTTCTGTAGCTTGAGACTCTCTTATGTCACCCATTCTCTCCTGATAATGCATTCAGAGAAATTCTAAGGATAGTTATAGTAGAAGTCATTCCTGGAAAAGCTGGATTTTTGCTAGCAATCATTGAGCTTAGGCAGTAAGATAGTAATAAAATCACCAGCAAATATTTTGTGTACAGGCATGCACAGACAGCAAACCTTAAAAAAATGTCAATAAAGTTCCCACTATTTTTCAGTGGGACTATGGTATGAACCCAGTATTTGGGATTCATAATTTTTTTCCTGGTTGTGTTTTGCTTTGTTGGCCATTTTTCCAACATAGAACACGCTTCTCCTGTCAAAACAGACTTTGGAAAGAACAAAGTCAAATGTTTAATGAATATTGGCTATGTGGAAAATCAGGCTTTTTTGACTCTTTTGAATCCTCATGGTATGACAGCTTATATCCTTGCACTCATTACATCCTAACAGTATTTTGTTAGTCAACTATTTCAAACAAATGTTGAGGTATCATAAAAACAAACCAGCATGTATTTCTGTCATAGATCCAATAAACATGTGAAAAGCCTTTAATTTAATGTTTTTCATCTGAGAATTATCTTAAGACACACATAGTACAGGAGCCAAAGTAGAACACAGCTGTTTCCCATGCCTGTCAATCTAAACAACTGTTACTTTTGCTGGCCAGCACCAGTGATGATCTCCTCTCCCATCTCAACCATGTAGTCACTAAGTCTTCAGCATAGTAAGATTTGACTGCTTAGAATTCCACAAAAAGTAGTATTGAAGGCTGAGACTGACTCTGTTAAGTCACTAGTGACATTACTGTGAACGTCTTGTCCTATTGATCATTTTAACATTGCCTTAGAATAACTATTAATCCTTTAATGATCACCATCATTTTCATTACTTCAGCGTCTGTGAAAAGTAGTTAAATACCATAACTTCACTCAGCTATGCCATATCTCAAAAGAGAAAATTTCCACTTTATACAATCACTATAACACTGATACTTAGCTGTTAGACATATAATTTGGTTTTGTTTCCATGGTATAGAATAGTACTTTTCAACACGTGATATTCCTTAAGGCAATGCATTAAAAACTGCTACCCATTGTGTCTTCGATATATTCCTTTTAAAAGACACAGCAAAAGGAAATGTGCTCACAACCAAGTACCATGGCCCTAAGGCACTCCTAGCTCAGACCGTCCCTGCACACCCTGGGGTTCTCCTCACCCTGCCCAGGGCCCAGAACCCCACTTCAGCACAGATCAGGACCACCAGTCCCCGCCCAAGCAAAGGCCTGTGTTCATCTCCTGGATGGTCTCCTTGAACACATGCTGTGGGACAGGGCTGTGGAAGTGCATGTGCTTCTGGCCCTGTCAGGAGGCCATGTTTGGACCCTGGAATTGGTTTATCCTGTCTGCACTGGGAGACTGTTGAAGGGCCTCATTACCAGCCAGGGCTCTACCCCCATGGACGAGGGCACAGCCTGCAGCAGGGTCATCCTCGGTCCCAGTTACATGCACCTCAGGGCCCTCAAGGTACTAAGGGCCCTTCAGCTTGATGGCCTTAGGACCCTCCAAGCATGTTCATGGAAGCACAGAAAAGAACAGAAGCAGAAGAGAGATCACAAGAGTATGCGGCTCAGGAAGTCCAGGACTGAAAGCAAGTCTTTTCTTGAAGAAGTGGAGAATCCAAAAAGCAGATCCTGTTCTAGGAGTCAGACAGAAATAAATACAACCCAGCCTTTGACACTGGGTGGGGGAAGAGTTCTTTACGAGTTCTGTCACCTGAATTTTCTTTTTTTTTTTCCTTTTTTCTTTATTTTTTCTTTTTTTTTCTTTATTTTTATTTCTTCTATTTTTATGAATTTTCTTTAAATTTGTTCTTCTGGTGTATTTTGAAGTAAAATCTAGCTTTCACATTTTTGTTCTTGTTGTTTGTTTTTAATAACTTTTTTTTTTTTGGCCCTTTGGGATGTTCACTTGAAAGAAAATATGCTGGCAGAAATCCTGTTACACTCCAGAAGTCCTATTACAGTCTCAGGCCAAGAGATATGTTGTGAAACAAAAGTTCTGCTGAGCCATTATTCATCAACCCACTCCACCCCACACAGCACAAAATGAGCAGTATTGCTTTGCTTTGCATCTCCACCAGCTGCAGTTTTGCTAACCTCTTCTCTCTGGCTTTACACGCTGTGCTGTGTAAGAGAGCCTTGCAGATCACCCAGTCCAGTTGCTGAAATTTCACCTTCTAAATAAGGAAAATTTATTTTTGTGATAAGTCAATGGGTTATGCTTTAAGAACTGCTTAAAAAACTGTTTTAATATGAAAAAAGAAAATCCATCAGTTTTGACTCTGGCAAGGCACTTTACCTGCTTAGGGACCTGCTTAAGATCTTCATCTTTATACAGACTTAATAACCGTAATTTGTGAGAACATTTTCAAATTACAAAAAAAAAAAAAAAAAAAAGTCACAATACTGGCACAAACATCTTCATGTTCATATTCTTAAGGTCATATTAAAATATTTTGCACTTCCCTGAAAACACAGTTTACAACATTAGAATTCTCTGACAGTTTCTTTGAGACAAAGAGATTGCCATGGAAGCTTTCTACCCCCCCTGGATTGTTATGCAAATAGTTAAAATATTGAAATGAATTTAAAGAGTTATACTCTAACACGTCAGTCCTGTTATAATTTGGAGACAATGAATAATATATTCCAGACAAAGTGAAGGCAGCTATAGAAGTAAACTAAAATAGGAAAATTACGCCCACCAGGCATTTAAATTTAGGAGCTGAATAAATTATCCATACATTAAAAGGTTCATATATTTCAAAGAAAGCATTAAAAAGTTTAAAAAATAACTGAGAAAATGTAACAAAAAGCAGAATAATTCCAAATGTGATCAAAGCTGGTGTGGAAACGTATTAAATGGATATCCTTGTTGTACAAAAATTATACAATACTGGTTTCACAGATCTATTCTTTCAGCAGATATTCTCTTAGACTCTCTGCTGTTTGTGAAATGAGTTTTAATCTGGTACAGTGAAAAAAAAAAGTCATAAAAACTAAGATTTTTATCCATTCAAATTTCTGTTGCATTTTTTCATCTTTTGGCACAGTGGACATTTATAGTTTTTAATCAAGTGTACTCTTTTAAATGATATTCTTCCAAGAGGATTTCCATATATTCTTGTATGATTCAGTTCAGTGCATATGTTACTCTTACAAATGTATTAATTAAAAAGCCCACTCAAGGTATTTGATGAAAATCAAAAATACTTCAACAGTTTTCTCATCACACTGACAAGCTAATTCTCTGAACATTCATCCAGGACCTAGTTATAACTTGGTATACCTAGCATTTGCAAACATTCACCACTGTTAAAGAGTATATGAACTATTACTGTCCTGATTTTATAACAGATTTTGTTAAAAATAACTGAGTGCATTTGCTGGTCTTCTTATTAAGGTGACTTCAGAATTAGGAACAGAGGAGGTACTCATGCTAGGGCTTAAGAACTCTACTAATAGATTTTTCCAGATTTGTAGTAAACTAAACTATTGGTATGTACTTTCCAGTGAGGAAGAGACTTATCACTATTTAATACTGCTATTAAATGGAGATTGCATTACACTTGCCAGCTTCAAAGGGGTACACTTCTTTTTACCTCATTCTGAGAGAATGCGTGCCTTCAAGTGTCTTCTAGCAAAAACAATCGAAACTGGTATGGAAGTGACATTGATATAGTTCAGTAATTTTCTTCTGGGTAGTAGTGATTGCAGAGTACTGTCCAATGGACTGCAAGCCTGGCTGGTTACATAAAGGTTGATTTCTGAGACAAGTTTGAAAGTATTTTAGCATCTTACAGGGCACTGGAAAACACCTGACTTCACTGTCAGATTTTTTAGATGCTCTTCTATCTAACAGTGATTCTTTTTGCTTATTGGGAATGATTGCTTCATAGTCCTGACATTTAACTATGTAATTAGAAAGGAATGAAGATGGGATCCATACAATCATGTGTATATTAGAAGATATTTCATACTAAGAAAAGTTCAGGGAACAGACGTGAAAATATTCATAGAATCATTGAATCATAAAATTACTGAGGTTGGAAAAGACCTCCAAGATCATCTGGTCCAACCATCATCTGACCACCAATGTCACCCACTAAACCATGTCTCTAAGTGCCATGTCGAACCTTTCCTTAAACACCCCCAGGGATGATGACTCTACCGCCTCCCTGGGCAACCCGTTCCTATGGCTGACTATTCTTTCTGAGAAATGTCTCCTAATTTCCAACCTGAACCTCCCCTGGTGCAACATCGGTGCAACTTGAGGCCATTCCCTCTAGTCTTATTGCTAGTTATCTGTGAGAAGAGGCCAACCCTCATCTCCCCACAACTTTCTTTCAGGTAGTTGTAGAGAGCAATAAGGTCTCCCCTGAGCCTCCTCTTCTCCAGACTAAACAACCTCAGGACCCTCAGCCTCCCCTCACAGGACTTGTGTTCCAGGCTATTCACCACCTTCTTAGCCCTTCTCTGGACACACTCTAGGGCCTTGATGTCTTTCCTGTAGTGAGGGGCCCAAAACTGAACACAGTACTCAAGGTGTGGCCTCACCAGAGCTGAGTACAAGGGGATGATCACCTCCCTGATCCTGCTGGCTACACTATTCCTGATACAAGCCAGGATGTCGTAGGCCTTCTTGGCCACCTGGACACACTGCCGGCTCATGTTCAGGTGAGCACTGACCAACACCCCCAGATCCTTTTCTTCTGCACAGCTTTCCAGCCACTCTGCCCCAAACATGTAACATTTCATGGGGTTGTTGTGACCAAAGTGCAGGACCCAGCACTTAGCTATGTTGAACCTCATCCTACTGGCCTGTGCCCCCAGATCCAACCCGTGCACGTCCCTCTACAGGGCCTTCCTACCTTCCAGCAGATTAACACTTCCCCCCCAGCTCAGTGTCATCTGAAAACTTACTGAGGATGCACTCAATTCCCTCTGTTATTCTTGAAACAACTCTTTTCATATTACCAAGAAGGTTTTTGTTTTGTTTTGTTTTGTTTTTTCCTTGCCATGCCATATAAATGTATTTCTCTAAATTTAACCAATTTATATTGTGAGCACTTCCTGGGCTCTTACTTAGGAAGGCAAAATATGTTAACAAACAACAGCAGTTATTCTGTAATAATTCTTCTGTGCATTCCCATATGTGTGCAGTAAGAGTGCCTCTGTGCAAGGTAGCTTATTCCATTCAGAATGCCGTGCAGGCTAAATCATATTCAGTGTGTTTTAAGGACAACACCAAAGGGACTTAATGCATAGTAGTTTGCATGCTGTAAATCTAAGCCTTCCTTACTGCATGCTTATTCCACATATAAAGGCCACAATAGAGTCACAACTGGTATACTAAGGTCAAATGCATGTTGAAAAGCATTAGAGGTTCATCAATGTCACGTGACATGTTATTTGTAACATAATGATTATTACCTAAAAACTATTTGAATACCACTTGATTTCTTAACATAAGCAGAAAGTTTTCTGTACTCAGCACTACCATATCTTTTCTTGGTATAGCTCTGAAATATTCAAGTCTTGCTCAATTATAAGGAGTTTATGGGTAGAATAAGAATGCTGCAAAGTGCTGTGTTCTGTCTGAGGATGAAGATACACATACGAGATTCACTGTGAAGGGAGTTTTATAGTACACAACCCATGAAAGTTTAGCATATAATACAGCAGTTTACATTTCTTTATTTTAGCTGTTCAAGTTTCATGGAAATTTGTGTTATTAATATAAAATTATATAGTTAATGTAGCAGTAGGTCACAAAGAAACAATCCTTCCTGAGTATGCCTTCATATGTCTTGAACTTAGATATTTTGGGACATGTAGTTCAGTCACTGATACGATATTTGTAACATGCATTGCTGTGACTAGTTAAATTCAAGTATTTACTTTTATGAGAGCTAGTTCTTTACCTGCAAGTTGCACCAATGCAATTACACTAGCTCTGGGCACAGTTTTTTGCCTGATAATTCATTCATGTCAGTAAAAGTTATAACGCAGACATAATTACATCAGTATGCATCAGTACAACTTTAAAAGCTTTCCCACTCTTAACAGGAAGGTATTTTTAAAGAGTGGTTGTGTCCTTAGAAGTGCCCTTTCTTTCGTGATTTGCAGAAGTGGGAATGTGTCACCTCAGAATAAGTTAGCAGGAATAAAATTATCCTTCATTGTGTTTGGGACAAAAGTATGTAAGCTTTAGGCCCCCAAACCTAAACTCACATTCCAAAACTAAGAGTTTCACAGATACAAAGAGCAAAAGAGGACGTGGCCTGTGACTGCATATGGCTACTAGTCCATGACCATACACTGGCAGTTGCCCCCTCAAGTTGCAAAGGAGTATGGATTTGTAGCTAGGTTTGGAGGGATTTGCAATGGATCAGAGTGCTTTTGTGTACTGTGATGGTAAGAGAATGCTACGTTAACAGGATGGCAGAAACTCTCCAGACTTTTGCTGGAGGATTAATTAAAGATGAGAAACAAGGATGATCTATAATTTCCTATCTAAACTGCCAGGCTGGATATCTTAATTGCTCAGAGCAAAGGATCTTACATTTTTCAAAACAGATTTTTTTGTATTTTGGCTAGTATGTAGGGTCCTTTCAGGAACCTGACGAGTCTGAGGAAGCTACAGGTCACTTAGACATGGGGAATCGTCACTGCACTTTATAAGGCCAGAGAGTTTCAGATTGTAAATTATACTGTAGAAATTATTGATAAATAATTCAGAAAAGTTAATGAAATTGTAACACAATCAAATCATAACCCTTTGCATCTAATATTTTTCTACATATCCAGCATACCTTATTCTCTACTTTCTGATGTACAGCTAAATAAATCATCACTTTACTGATCTAAATGAAATCTATCACTATGTAGTTTTCACTGTTTAAATCACACAAGCATAATACAATTCCAACTTAATCCCAGTGGATAATTGAATTAAAGGCAGGTTTTAGAGAGAGAAAGAAAGGTGAATTTTAATTTTTACTGAAGAAAGATGATGGGTGAAATCTTCATATCAAGAAACTGAACATAGGATGGAGAAACTTTCTTTGTGTCTTATTTTCAGCTGAGGAGTCTAGAATAAAAGGAATGCTTTGTTCTTCCTCCTTTTTTTCCCTAATAAAAAAGTAAAAAAAAAAAAAAAAAAAAGCTCTTCTCCTTATCTTTCCTATATGCCTTTTCTTTGTTAAAAAAAAAAGGCTTTTACCTTTTGCCTATGTGCCTGATTTTCTGTGCCATGTGTCAAAATCTTATAGTCAGCTTTTGATTTTATTACCTATTCAGTACATGTGAGAACAAAGGCAGTTGTTTCAAGTATAGAGTTTGTGTTTTGTTGTTGTTGTTGTAATTGTTGTTGTTTTTAATTCCCATTCTTAAAACAGTTTAATCCAAATCCAAGCCTTCCAAATCTGGCAACCCATTGTAATTTTTGATGTCTTGTAACTAAATAATTTTGATTTCATATCGTCATGAAATCAGCCGCTTGGAGAAAACATGTAAGACTCCTGATTTGCCTTTCTGAATCTATATTTTACAGTTGCAAAGTCCTGGTCAAATGAATTAAATTACTGAAGCAGTATGTAACTAATTTTATGTAAATTAAGGTGTTAATGTTCTGAATCACATTCCTGAAAATGGTCTGTTTTCTCTTGCAGCTTTTCTTCATTAATGTCACAATGGAAATCTAAAAACTAATTTCTGCAAGATTAAGTGTTGCTGCCTGACCTCTAAAAGAAATAAATGTATAGATAATTTTAATGGTCAGCTGACACTTCTATTTAGCCTACCCAAATAAATCACGACCACTGCCTACGTGCAAACAAAAGGGGCTAATAAGATTTTTTATTAAACATCAGGTGATCTATGCAAGGTTTAGTTGCTGGGTACATAATTATAGTAATGTTTTAACTTCAGTTAGTTGCAGTCCCCTAACACAAGCAAAGTTGATGCTTTAGTTTATAAAGAAAAGCAGAATGAAAAATAAACGTGAAGCCATAGAAATACAAAGTCTGAAACAGCCTTATTATTTGACTAGGAAGGTTAAAGTAGCAAAAATATTCAGACAGACACAGAAGAGGCAAATCTGAAAAACTGTTTAGGTCAGTAAGTCATCAGTTTCCGACTGACATTTTCCTCACTTTATATGTCAGCACATCAGATTATACTGGGAGAAGCCATGATTTATTTATTTTTTTTAATTGTTCTTGCAGCAAGTCCATATTGGTTTTATTTAAAATTCTTTGAGCATTATTATACATGATCATCTGCAGTGCTAAAATAAACTGGTTCATGTTCTTCAAGCTTTGAACAAGAAATTGGGTTGAATTAAAGAAACACCATTACAGTATACTGCTACAACTTTTCTGTGTATATCGACACATGAAGGTAATTCTTCATCCTACTCCATCAGTTTAATGCAAACCCCTTGTGTCACTATAAAAGATGAAGAGATGAGAGAGGCATTTGTTTTGTATTTATGAAAATCATCCTTACAAAGAATTTTTCCTAGCCTGGTTATTTCAGCGACGTAGAATTTGTTCCTCCATGTGCCAAAATCTATGAAAGAAGTTTAGTCATTGACTTCAGTAAAAAATTCAATGGTTTTGCATAGCCACATACCTCTAGGACTTTTACAGCATTATACAGTAAATGTTACCATTTCTCAGAAAATAAAATAAAAATACATTCTTCCTAAAACTCCTCAATCCCAAATTAGTGTATGAGAATGTCACTGATTTTTAAAAATAAATTTCCAGCCTTCACATTCACAGATAAAACATTAATAACTTAAAAACAATATTAAAAACTTAAAATCCATATTGTCAAAACAAAGAATTCTGAAGTATTTTTAAAGAATTTGAAAAAAAAATGGCAGTCTCGATTATTTTTGGTTATGTAAGTGTGATTAATAATGTTATTTATATTTTACAGCTATGTTAAAAAAAAAAAGTTATTCTTTTCAGTAATGTGCAGACATTTAGAGTGATTGATTTGTGCTTGCCTGAATTTCTCAGGATGTATACCTCCCCTTTTTCCCAGGGTGACTTAAAAAAAAAAAAAAAGAGGTCTTAAATTCTCCAAAACCAGTCACTTTTTTAAACTGGGTGAAACTTGAAACTTAAGACTAACTTAAGTCAATATCTAACAGTAGCAGTTACACTTCTGAGCCCCACAAGTTAATGATTTACTACTATGCATCAGCTGAGCTGTGGTGACTATTTATTCACACTTTGTTTGTGTCAAACATGAGGTAAAACACATTAGGTTAAACTTTAATGAGAGAATGTTATGCTAATGCACTTCGGATTTGCCAAAGGCTAAGTGTTCATATAGTACCTCTTAAAGAAATGGCAACTTGATCAGATGTCTGAGCCCTAAATAAGACAGATTAGACTAGAATCTAGTCCCCCTGATTTCTGGCTCCCTCTTGTAATCATTAAACACAATTCAGATTCATAGATTTCAAGGTAATACTTATTTGCACAAGGAAGCATATTGTCAAAAAGTTAAGTAGCAGCAAGCTTCGTTCCATCCATAAGTACAGTGAATAATCTCCATCTTACCCTCAATATTATTTCTTTAGAAACTGAGATCTAGGCCTTAATCCACCTTTGCATATAGGTCTAGACATTAAAGAAAAACAAACTTCTTCTGAAAGCAGGGGCAATTGAGCCTTGTATATACAAGCCACTGGAAGGGAAGCAGTACTTGTTGCAAGGTGATATGTGAAAAAGAGTAGCTGGAAAGGCAAAAGTAAAGTAAACTGGAGAGTGGCCATAAATAAAATTTCCTCTTTGAAAGCTATTAGCAGGCTTTCTGAGAAATGGAAGATGAATGGATTAAATCTTCTCCAGGACTGACAACAATTCTGAAGGAAAATAAAGTTCTTGCCAGCATGGAAAGTTATATATCCTTTAACAAGGAGGAACGGAAGAAGGGATAAAAAAGCTCAAAATTTCATTTTTTTAAAAATTTATTTAAAATTTAAAGAATTATCAATGAAAAATTCTTGTTCCAAAAAACTGCAAAAAAATACTGAATTTGGCTTTACTTAGCCAAATTGGTCCACAGGCTGATTTCCTGTGAAAGGTTTTGTGGCTTTTTTTTCATCTACTTCAGAGAAAATTCACCTTTTATAAAACAACTCTTTCTAAATATCGTCAAGTCTAACAAACTCCACTACTGCATTTCAAGTCCACCTAATTTATTCATACTCTCCCAAAAGTAATAGATCCAATGTAACCGCTACTATGTTAGTATTTCAAACCTTTGTCATATTCATATGATTGGCAAAAGTTGCAGTCAAATCAAGTTAAAAGTCAAGCTGCATCTCCTGGTTTCTGATTCTGTAGAACTGAAGACACTTAAAGTTGTAGCTGAAGATATTTAAGGTATTCTCAGACAGACCTTTCAGAGAATCACAGAATCACAGAATGGTAGAGGTTGGAAGGGATCCCTGGAGGTCATCTGGTCCAACCACCACAAGCATGGACATCTAGAGCAGGTTGCCCAGGCCCATGGCTTTTAACTTTCTCCAAGTAAGGAGACTCCACAACCACTCTGGGCAACCTGTGTTAGTGCTCCGTCATCCACACAGTGAAAAAGTGTTTCCTGATGTTCAGACAGAACCTCCTGTGTTCCGGTTTGTGCCCATTGCCTCATGTCCTGTGGCGGGGCACAAAAGAGCCTGGATCCGTCTCCTTTGCACCCTCTCTTCAGGTTTTACAGTCTTTGATAAGATCCCCTTGAGCCTCCTCTTCTCTAGGCTAAATAGTCTCAGCTCTCTCACCCTCTCCTCGTGGAGTGATGCTCCAGTCCCTCCATCATCTTTGCGGCCTTTCACTGGGCTCTGTCCAGGATCTCCATGCTTCTTTAGAATTGGGAAGCCCAGAGGTGGACACTGCAATCCAGGTGTGGTTTCACCAGTGATGATTAGAGGGAAAGGATCACCTCTCTTGACCTGCTGCCAGTGCTTGTAATGCAGCCTAGGATGCTGTTGGCCTTCTTTGCTGCAAGGGCACATTGCTGATGCATGTTCAACTTGGTGTTCACGAGGACCCCCAAGTCCTTTCCTGCAAAGTTGCTTTTAAGCTGGCCAGACCCCAACATGTATTTGTTCATGGCATTATTCCTCCCCAGGTGCGGGACCTTGCCCTTCCTTTTGTTGAACTGCGTGAGGTTCCTGTCAGCCCATTTCTGCGGCCTGTCAAGGTCCCTCTGGATAGAAGCATGATCCCCTTTCTCTTATTAGTTTGGCAAATCTTCCTCCAGATCATTTTCCTAACCTGAGATTTCTTACAAGTAATTTCCCCTGCAGCCCACTCTCTCGTTTTCTGCCTGAAGGAAAGCTGAATGTAGCAAAGGGTGTTCTTGAAACCAAGATTCTCCAGGGACCAATTCATCCTTTGACACCAAGTAATATATGTGTAGTCACGCAATATATTAAATGCAGTATAAAGTAATAATGTTTGAAATAGTTTTTGCATCTAGTGTGAACAAGCCAAACTGTTTTGAAACAGGTATGAATTTAAGAGGATTGGTTCAGCAATCCATTTATTTTTTAAGGTGGGAATGCAGGTATGCAGTTTACTGTTGAGGCTAAAACCTTGACAGCTGAGGTCCTGTCTGCCTATAACTCTATTGGACTTTGCACAGTGAGTTTCAAATGAATATAGATACACTTCAGCATTCTTGTTTAGCATCTCCCCTCTCCATAGTGCCTTAATATCATTACTATTTAATACAGTGGCACCAAACTGGCAGAGTCAGGTTCTACTCCAATGTGCTAAACAAACATAATAAGTGACATGACAGTCCCTGCCACAATACATGGGCTTCACCCTGGTAGGGCTAGATCCAGGGAAGGAGAATACAATGATTTATTCTGACAAGATTCTGAAGGTATTTAAAATGAATGGGAAACCCTAGATTCTGTATGTATGTTCTCCTTAACCATCTTGAATCAACATGAGGTGGCTTATTTCATACATATTGATCTACAGAGCCAGACCAACAGTGTGGATTTCCATAACAAAGTCGCATGGACAAGTAGGTAGATCCATATGCTATGAGGCAGGGTAAACACTTATTCTTTGAGTATTTGACTTGCCTGGTTTTGTACTTTTAGTTACACTTCCTGAAGTTCACAGCTATACTGTCTGCATTGTCCGGTTTCAAAGTCAATGACAAACAGATGTGACCTAGTCATGCCAAACTTTTGGTTGCTTTTGAAAAACCAATACAGGAATTATGGCGGCAGAAACCAAAGGCCACACACAAATTTGGAAGCAGACAGGCCTTTCCTCGTCTGCTGAAAAAAATGAAAAAAATAATCACATTTCAGACTGCTATAGACTTTAAGTTATCATTACTATTTTCTTCTGTATAGAACTAACAACAGCAAAACTGATATAAAAATACATTTAATTAATATGCATGTCATTTGCCCTACTTAGAGTTACACCATGCACGAGGATGTTCCTTCCGTCAATATGTGTAATCTGAAACTCCAGCCTGATACCAGTATACAAGACTTACTCTGAATTTTTTGTTTTCTTGTTCACATTCTGTGTAAGGTAACCAGCTGGTCATGGACAGACTTCACAGTCTAAAATGTGGGATATTATTTGTAACTGACTATAATTGCAAAGCATCGATATTACTATTTGTTAACATTAGGGAAAATATGTGTTTTTGTCTCCATTCTGTTGCATTCAGTAAGTAAATATTAAGTTACAATATTATATGCATTAACATTATATAAGACCAGAAATCTTTAATAAATTTGCCTGCTTTGATACTGAAACAAAGAATTGCTGTTATGAACAAAAATATAGCACCTGCATTTCTCACTGAAAAAAACATTTTGCATAATGAATTCTCTAGATTCTGCTATTGTTCAGTGAAGTACACTCCCATGCAGAGAACTGCAGGATGGAAATTTCAGTAGGAAACTAAGTTAATTTATGACAACAGTTAAGTAACAAAAGAAAGGGATATGAAAAACATTGTAAACCCATGTCTGAGCACCCTATCTTTCAAAGAAATTTGACTACAAGGCAGTACAGTATTCTGTATTTATTGGCATTCTGGATATGGCAATATGCACCAGTGTAAAAAACTGCTTTAGTCTGGCCACTTGTCTTACACAGTACAGAGTATGCACACATATTCTTATGGATCTAGATACAGTTCTGTGAAAATGAAGCCAGTTTTTACTCCATACTTCTTGTGCAAGACACCCTTCTGCAAAAGTATGAAACCAACACCACACATTTTTAATTGTTCATAGTAGCTACAGTGGGTATTAAACCTTCAACTTTGTACAGAGCTTAAATGCCACCAATACTACTGAATGCAAAGTTAAACCTGCTTTCACAGATGAGAAATGCCTTTAAAATAGCAGTAGTGGAATTTATCTTACCAGATGAATTTCTGTTATATGATTGCAAAATGAATCTATTTTTTTAAACAGGCCAAGGGAAGGGACAGTCAGCCTGAGATTTACACCTGATTTGTGTTATAGTAATCTTTGAAATTAAGAAGTGTATCCTTGCATTTCATTAAATTCTGGCTAATGAGATAACTGTCTTCCCAAGGAGGGAGTGATGAAGTACTCATGCCATAAAGCATAAATTAATGCTGCAAGGTTAAACACTGGAACTAACTCATGTTTCAACAAAAGCCCCTACCAGCAGTTAAATTAACTGACATAAATACCATAAAATCTGTCTTTATTTTAGTCTCAGATGATGCTTCTTTTTACACCCCTGCTTTCAGTTTGTATAACTCATTTTTGCACATTATTGCATGCATCATTTGACATTTAAAGAATCAGCTACAACTGAAAAAAAGATTTAAGGAATCAAATACTCAGGGAAAAAGAACCTGTGGGTATAAGGAATACCCCTATCATACTGTATTTTGCCAGTACTCTTTAAAGAAAATACCACAATAGACAACCACAGTTCAAAGAAACAGTTAATTATGTTGAGAATAAACGAAAGAAATCTACTTTTTCAGCTTTTTGATAGACATCTTGAAAAAAATGCTAAAGAAAACCTGTGGTGATAATAGGTTTGATATATATTCTGGCAAAAATTATATCACATTAATGAGGTGGCTTAAAGGGCTCATGCATTTTGTAGGAGGCATTTCAATGTATTAGTATAATTAGCAGTGATGAGAAAACTGTTTGGAACTGAATTACCTCTCACGAGTTCATTTGAGCTATATGAAATTACACCATGCAAGAAGGAAAATTATGGAGCCATCCAGAGAGAGTTCATGCCTGATTTGATCATAGCCACTAATTGGATGATCATTTTCGTAAAGCTTTTCAAATGGTTGACAGTTTCTGCCTCTCATTTTTTTAATGGACTAGCACTTTATTTCTTTCTCTAAGCAACCAAACATACATTTGTTCAAGATTTTGGTGTTTCTACAGGGACCTACAGGTGTAATTGTCACAATCTAAGCAACCTTTGTCCCCTAATTAGCTGCTTTTTGGGGACCCCTGATGAGAGTTGCTGTTCTTGTTAACAATCTTAGAGAATACCTGATGAGTAAGACTCTCCAAAGTCTGATGCATGTCAGCAGACACCATATGACAGCAATTTAATGAAGTTAAAAACTGACCTGATTCTGATGGCTGGAGTAGCATCTGTGTTGTATAGCTTTTGATTTCTGTTAGTCTTTTTTTTTTTTTTTTTTAAACATGAATTGGGTGTTCTGGTGAAGGATAACAGAAAGGTGAAGGATACAGGAAGGAAAGCTTATTAATGGAAATACTTTATGAGCTCTTTTTGTCCTTCCTAATATCCAGTAACACTGAGCAAATTGAAATGGTGCTAACCTTCTTCATATATTTTATATGAGATGTCTAATATATAAAATACTTGATTTGGAAATCGTTAAGCATTTAACTCAGATCTGTTTTACTGTTCTGTTACTAATACTCTTAACATGTTTTTCTTTCCTTTTTTTTTTTATTATCCCTTCCCTTTATTTAACATAAACATTTTGTAGTAGGATTTAGACTGTGTCACCCCAAGTGCAAATCTTTACTTAAAACCAGCACTTTTCTCAAATAATGTATGTAAGATGCAAAGCCACAAAGGAAAACAGAAAAAGAAGGGCTTTCCAGTGTCTTTAAAAAAAAAAATGGAAACATTAAACTGAAGTATACTTTACCCCAAAGATGTCAATGATAGGATATAATTCAATGTGAATAACACTACTGAAATCAAAAAGTTCATGTATAGTTTTTGTGCAGGCTATTCTTGGAAATTTTTGTAGCCTCTTATAGGAACAGAGAGTCTTTCTGACATTCTCTGTTTACCAAAGATTTTCATAAGCCTTCTAGCAGTCACTAGAAGTCACTAGTAGTCACTAGAAGTCACTAGTCACTATACAATGTTATTTAATACTGTTTAAACTTTACCACATTCATTGAATTTTCCTGCAGTGAAGTTACATATTTGCAAAAAGTCTGAATTCTCAAAGAAACCTCTAGAAAGATGGTAGTTCATAAATGCCTTTTAATTGAGCCACGGTTTGAAACATCTTCTTTACAAGAATTCTTAGTAAGAGTCTGCATCCTGTGTTACAGACTGCGGATCATACAGAAGTTAAGAAATTTACCACTGACTTCAATACAGGAAGAACATATGTATTCATAAATATGTTTGAAGAATACATATATGCTAGTTCTGTAACGGTAAATAGAACTGTTGGTAGTTCAAATGCTTAGTTCACGTCTTTTCTTCCTCTAATCCAGCACACAATAGTTCTAGCAATGTGCTCCACAGCCATTAATGTGGCTTTGGCCACTCTAATGTTGGATGTCACATGGAAGACAAATGCTGCATGCCCTTTTACATCTCGTAATAATTAATACTGTGAATGTACAAAAGTTAGAAATAAGTAAAAGTACTGTTAGATCACTGAGGTCAAATGCAGTGTAGAGCCCCCATTTCCAAATGCAAATCATACTCTTAAAGGACACATGTCAATGGTAATAATATTATAAGAATGTTCATTTAAGTAACTTTCTAGAGTGTGTTATCAATGTAAAGTATAATTATTGTCAATGATAAAAGATTTTTTTAAACTGCAACCTCATAGTAGGGTTGGCAATTTTAATCCATTATGTAACAGTTAATCAAATAATATTAATATCATGGAGTCTTACAGAACTTTGGCAACATTATACAATTGCTCCAAAAAGCCATTTAGAGATTATTTCCACTTCACAGCTTACCCTCCCATAGACATTCATACCTCTGCTTCACTGCAGTTGTAGGCTTGGTTCATTTTTCAGATGCAAGAATCATTTGTTGATTGTTTTGTTTTGTGGATTTTTTTTTACCTGAAACTGGTTGTTTTGCTGAGAAAACTTTCAACTACCTGAGGGTACAGAACAGTTTTGTTTTGAAGGTAATATAGGAAAGAATAAATCAGTTGAATCAAACAGAATATTGAAGCTTTTCTAATGGGAGAGATTTTTATGTTAAGCAAAGCAAACAAGAGCTGTATGGGAGACCTTTATTATAATAAGAAAAAAAAGCTGATTGATCTTCAGTTTGATCATGGCTGTATTGGTGTGAACTCAGTTCTGTAAATTATACTACTTCAGATATTTCTGATTGTAGAATACAAATTCTGCAAGGAGACTTTTACTCACCAAACTCTTGCCTCAAGTACTCTTTATGCATAAGCAGTTTGGGAAAGAGTTGTCATTGTTTTATATTTGTAACCCTGGCTTTTTATTCTTATAGAGAAAACATACCATAATTACAATGAAGATAATAATTAGAATAACAATGAGACAGAGGGAGGATTACAAAAGCAGCAGGCTCACCATTATTTTAACCTTCTTTCTAAGAAGTGACTTGATATATCAAAGTGTAAAATGCACACAGAAATCAAAGTTAGGGACAGTTTGTTTATTTCTGAATAACACTTTAAGTTCATCCCAATATTCACACTGTGAAGATGGTGTCATTGTACCAGGAATGGGTTTAACCTAACTTTCGTGATCTTTTGTGGGGATAAAATGAAATTGGTAGACAGAAGTGGGACAGAGGACTCAGATGTAAATGATATCACTATACTTCTAAAATACAGATTCAAAAAGAGCAGAAACATGGCCATGAAAGAGACATATTGTTTGGAAGATTTAGCACACCATTTATCTAGAGTACACATTGCCTGAACCATTTTCATCTATGAGAATTAATGTGCTATAATTCCCTTGAAAGGTTAAAAATCAACACATGCACATTTGTTGGAAGATACGTCAACAAATCAGATATGGGCAATACACTCCCTGTAATCTATTAATACCAGACTTTGGAGCACTCTATTTTATGTGAAATACTAGCATGAGAGTATGGCCACTGCAAATACATAAAGTACACAATCCTTTGTCCAGGACAACCCTGTGTCAGGGCAGCCGTATAACCACTGCAACTCCTGTGCCACTTTTACAAAAGTAGAAAGCTTCCCAGTATCAGGTACATTGATATATATTGGACTTCTGGCTAGCACTAAAATCTGCACTGTAATATTTAAGTCAAATTCTAAAATTTATTGCTCAAAATTTGTCATCCAAAGATTATGAATACAGAGATCTTCTTAATAATATTTGTGAACAGCTCTAACTTTTATCAGTTACTTATTCTTCATAGTAATGAATTTCCCTGTTTCACAATTTTTACCAGAAATGCAACTTGTGTCATTGTTATCATCACAACTCTAAGGACTGTAGAAATTAATAGGAATGAGATGGTAAATGGCCCTCAGAACCAATCCGTCAGACTTCAAGTAACTTTATTTATGGGAGATCTTTAAATAAACCAGAGAAAATAGTATCTTGCTCCCTGGGAATATCTTTCTTTTACTGAGAAAATTATTTGCCTTTTTTTTTTAATCATCATATTTAATGGGGGTTGGAGGCTAGAAACAGATTCCTTGAAGTCAGCAGTAACTCAAAGAAATATTCCTGAGAAAGATTTCTAGCAATTCCCTGAGCAGCCTGACCCAGGATATTAGCCCTGAAGGCTTTTGCACAACCACCAGTCTCACCACTAGTGGAGACAGCTACACTTCCAGATGTTGGTGTTGGAAAAAATGCATTCCCAAGACAGCATCAGCTTCCTGAAATCAGCTAAGTCTTCTGTGAATTGATAAGGATATTCAAACAAAGAAAACAAAGAAGAATGTTGTTTAATATGGAATAATACAAACAAAACAAATTCTGGCATTCATACAGCTTTCTCTCATTGACAACATTCAATTCAATAAAAGAAATGCAAAAAATCTCTCAAATTTGCAAAGAATGTCAGCTTGCAGGTATTAAAACATGGGCTTACAAATTAGGCCATCTCAAAGATATTTTTGTATGCTTTGCAGGTACTTTTTGCAACTTAAAAAGCTGCATTTGAAAACTCTAAATTACTGAATATACTTTACTGAGTTACTGAAGATATTTTGCTAAAGGAATACGTTCTCCCTTTTGGGGGTTAAAAACATTACATTTTAAAACCTTATTGAAGGGAAGAGGTGTGCAAAATGGGTATGTTAATTTTCCAGTCACAAAATTTATGCGATAGATACTACCAGTTCCCAGGCACTGGTCACCTCTATAGACCAGTTATTTGACTTTTTTCTAAATAACCAGCAAGTGTATTCATTTTGTTCATTTTTAAATGTTGAAAATGGCCTATCAATACTTTTTCCAATGATCCTACCACTGAAGACATCGTATTATCAAGTCTAATATCTTCCTCACTGAAAGGTGTATTACATTTAGCATAGTAATTATTGGAAAAGAAATTGTGCATTGCATTATTTTTAGCCCAGCTGGTGAAATCTCAAAAATTTGTGAAATCTAATTCTCACAGCACACAAAGTCAAAATTGATAAAAGACAACATTTATCCCCATTAATAGCACCAGTGACATCAATGGAATTACAGCAAGAAGAAATTTGGCCTGGTCTCAGCATGACAGACTGTTCACAAGTGATGCAGAGCTCTGGGTCTCTGCCACCGCTCTTTTTTTCTTTTTCTTTTTCTTTTTCTTTTTCTTTTTCTTTTTCTTTTTCTTTTTCTTTTTCTTTTTCTTTTTCTTTTTCTTTTTCTTTTTCTTTTTCTTTTTCTTTTTCTTTTTCTTTTTCTTTTTCTTTTTCTTTTTCTTTTTCTTTTTCTTTTTCTTTTTCTTTTTCTTTTTCTTTTTTTTCTTTTTCTTTTTCTTTTTCTTTTTCTTTTTCTTTTTCTTTTTCTTTTTCTTTTTCTTTTTCTTTTTCTTTTTCTTTTTCTTTTTCTTTTTCTTTTTCTTTTTCTTTTTCTTTTTCTTCTTTTTCTTTTTCTCTTTCTCCTTCTCCTTCTCCTTCTCCTTCTCCTTCTCCTTCTCCTTCTCTCCTTCTCTTTCTTTTTTTCTGAAAATGAGGGAACAAGGAGGATATACTCATGGTCAGGTATCTTTTTATCCACAAAAAAAGAAACAGTAACTCTGTATGGTTTCCTGCAGAATACCAAATTACAGTGGTCTGAGTGTTAGTATTCATGGCACCTGTGAACATGTTTACAGAAGTTTAATCCACATTAAGAAGCCTCATCCAAGCCTCATCCGAAGCCTCGTCTTCTGAATACAGATTTTACTTTATCCTGCTCGTAATATTTCAGAGCTGCTTCTAAAGAAAATCTCAAAATTCCTTCTATAATAGAAATGAAGAGAATTTTGCCTCTTATGCAGACAATGTATAATGCATGTTCTCAGAGTCATATGTTAGATATTCTACAGCTGTTACTGATTTATGGGTTAAACTTCTTTGTTTACCCCATCTCACTCTTTTTATGCTAACAAAAATGCCAAACTAATGATCAATGACCATAAAATATTGGTCATGTGTTTGTTTTCAAACCTTCTTTAGCTCTAAATGTTGATCTAACATTAAGTAATGCCAGAATCTAGTGAAGAGAAAAAAATTTGTAAAAATTGTACACTCCTAAACCTCCATGATAACTTCTTTGGATATTACTAAACTATTATTATACTATTACTGAGTAATAGCCATTCTTACATAAGCCCAGATTCAAAGATTACTGAAATCAATTGTATTTCTATTGATTTCCATGTGCTTTAGAAAAAAAACCTTTTTCGTACAGTTTTTAGTAGAAACTAGTTTCATAAGCTAAATGCTACGGGATTCATTCAAGCAAAAATGAGTCTTTTTGCAAACATGTATTAGATATAGTCAAGAATCAACTCTTTCCTATTCCAACTATGTATTAAAAGCCCTATTCAATTTAAAACCACAGTGAAAATAATTAAATGTTTCACACACTACAGTTTCTCTGCAAAGATATAAACTCCTCTCTGTGACTTAATATCCTTGCAGATGTGTAATTGTACTGCGCATCAGTTCATACTTTCGCTGATGTTTATAAATGTGTCTCACTGTCCTTTGCTCACCATTTAAAACCACATCTGTGTTATGGGTTGTTTGTTTTAAAATGTGTGGCATCACTGAGTCCCCATTTTATGTAAATTTATTTATAATCTCTAATATATTAATTGTATAGTGTTATATTACAACATTTTTATGTTTTTGGCTCTTGACTAATGCCATGTATTCCCAAAGTATCATCTGATAAGATACATCTCTGAAAGCTCCAAAATAAAAAGGTCCAGTGCCAAAATAATAGAAAATAACTGCATTCCATTGCCAAGCTGATTTTAGATCTGTTCTTCCTTTTGATAAAATGTTGTTGGGCACAATATCAACAAAATGATGTGATTGCGCATGAAAATCAGGTTGCATTTAATCTTTAAACAATGTTGCACTCATTGCTCTGTCAATTCAAAATCTCATCATGGTCTCATCGAAGAAAACAGATAGTGGCATTTCCATTAATGATTACAAATGCGAAGTCTGACAGCGCATTGTTACATATAGTTTGTGATATAGTTACCCTGTGTTTAACTTCTATGTGCTTTTCTGCTTATCGCAGTGGGGTGGTAATATTAGTGCTCTTTTTTTAATAATAATAATAATAATAATAATATTTTACGATGTCTGTGTTGCTTAGAATGATTTATAGAAACAATGCTGGGAATTCTTTAAACAATTTTAAAGTTTTGGCAAACAAGGTTGTTTTCAATTTGTGCTCACACTAAAGTGATATGTCATTTAAAGTCTCTGATGCGGTCTGTACTATATATGAAGGGTCTCCCTGCTTTTCTTCCCAGATTTATCTCCAAAGAACTGTGTACAGTACACATTGCCAAGACAGGCTCCAGGTTTCACTTCAGACATTTGACCAATTAACACTTTCTAGCAGAGGAACTTCCACACAACATTACTTCCACTGGGCCCCTCACTACAAGAAGGATGGTGAGAAAACTGGGGCTGTTTAGTCTGGAGAAGAGGAGGCTGAGGGGAGACATTGCTCTCTACAGCTACCTGAAAGGAGGGTGCAGCAAGGATGGTGTTGGTCTCTTTTCTTAGGTGATAAGTGATAGGAAGAAAGGCAATGACCTCAAGTTGTACCAGCAGAGGTTTAGATTGGATATCAGCAAGAATTTCTTCACAGAAGTTGTGGTTAGGCATTGGAAAAGGCTGCCCAGGGAAGTGGTGGAGTCCCCATCCCTGGATTTATTTAAGAGAGGTGTGGATGTGGTGCTTAGGAACATAGTTTAGCAGTGGTTGGGTGGATGGTTGGACTTGATGATCTCAGGTCTTTTCCAGCCTAAATGATTCCACAATTCTACGATTACTTGACAAAGCAGATCTACATATCTACAATCTACATATCTACAATCATTATTCGTTTTTAGTTGTGCAGGCAAACATGTGCCTTCCAATTTTTGTTTCACTTTTCTCCAGGAGTATGTCTATGAATTTTAATCGCCTTTTTTCTTGGCTGATGTTTTATATAGTTGTTGTTTCACTTGATTTATTCCATGAGGTTTTTGAATACCTGCCTAGCTGATTTTTGTACTTTCGCAAGTTTTGGTTGGTATTTAAAATAATCTTTCAAGATTTGCACTGAACAGTAATATCCTCCAATATAAGTTTTCCCATGTTAGTCTTCCCTTTACTCATTTCCATGGCCTTTTCTGTCACCTTTCACCATAAAGGAAAGCAGGTCTCCTTCACAGTACAACAGTACATCCTGAGAAAACAATTTCTTCACAAGACCATTTGCAAACTCATCTTCTACCCTTTTCTTATGCTCTCTTTATTGAACTATTTTTCTCAATGACTACATTTCAAAGAACTCTCCTGGGGATTGGAGGATTTTCCATTCATTCTCTAAACAGATTACCAGCAGCTGTTTACATGAAATAATCATATACGTACATACATATATACATATATAAAATCAATTTTACATCTTAAAAACTTATTCCTTTATTTACTAATGCTTATTCAACATTTTTTCCTGTTTCATAGTGAAATAAAGACCTTTAATAAAATAAAAACAAGCATACAAAAAGTGTACTTATGAATGGAGTTTCAGTATCACAGGAAAGAGTTTCCTCTTCTTTTCCACAGCAATAGTAGCAAGACTTTTTCACTCTCTTCAGTTGGAAAAGACACCATTACCTAATGAGAGGGCACTTACAAGAATTCTACATTCCTACTGCTAACTTAAATCTGCCAAGACTGGCTTGCTTCTTCACTATAATTTCACTGCCAGAATCCTCCTGATTTTCTTTCCAATTCTTCTTGAATCTATGGTGAGAACAAATGTAGAAAAAGGAGCATAAGGAAGATGCTTCAGCCTTGCTAAGATTTGGCTTAATCATTGTAAGTTTTCCCTTTTTTTTTTTTTTTTTTTTTCATTCACCTTCCTGCTCCTTCTCCCCAAAAGTACAAGTTTGGGTTTTTGAATCTTTGTCTACGTTTGAAAATAGTTCAGGTCAGCTTTAAAATCCTCATAACAACCACAAGAATTAGAAACTTTCTTTGTGTTCCTTGAACTGAAAATCAACTTTGCTAGTCTTCTGGCCACCCTTCAAACGTAAATGATACTCATCACACTACAAATAGTTTTGCAGAAGAGAATGAAAATTGAGTCTTACTGGAGCTCAGCTGCAGTGAAAGTAGAGACTGCCATTTTAGTAGAACTCTGATGTTTTACCATGATAGTATTTAACATCTGCATGTTAGCAGCGCTGAAAATACAGAGTCCACCTTTCGTCCCATAGATTTGGACCACGTGAAGTGTTGCTGTCAAAGGTATACTGCATTTTTAGACTCAAACAATTTCATATAACCATAATCCTCTGTAATGTTACATAAATAGAAAGATACAATAGTAAAATTAAGTTGCAGACACTTTTAAAAAGCAAATGTGCTCCCAATATTAAATGTCTGTTAATTTTTCATTTCAGACAGAGTATTTTTAACCAGTAGAAATACAAGTGGAAGTCATGGGAGTAGAACAGAAGCAGAGTCCCCAGAGACATTTAAATAACAGGAAGATAAAATATTACTCGAACTGGATATTCTCAGTTCACTTGGAAGATGAGAGCCACATATTCAACCTATGTAAATAAGCATAATTCACATTAAGTCAATGACACTACCACCATTTACACCAGCTACAGTTCTAGCTCAAGATATGTTCCCCAGTTTGTTTATCATATACAGATAAAGCCTCCTAATGTGCATTTGTAACAGGAGGTAAAAATCAATAGACACTGTGACACTAACTACACACAAACACTGATAATGCTATATATATATACATACATATATATATTATTTTTTTTTCTGCCTGGAAGCACTTAAGAGAAAAGGAAAGCACTTAAGAATATTAATCATTTGTGGACCATTTCATTACACTACAAATGTTATGGTGAAGTGACATGTGAGCAGCTTGAAACTATTGCATATTATACAATGATTTACCATAACTATGCTCATATTCTATTTCATTACTCTCTGCTTACATAAGCATACATTTTTAAAAGGTTTACAGTGTTTGATTTGTATTTAAAAGAAAAATCAAAACAAAGCATATGTCTCATTGTATTTTCGTGTCAACAGTACTATCACAGCCAAAAGATTTGTGCCCAGTGTTTACTGGATGGTGTCACACGCTACTTTAGCTTACAACATCATTTAGCTGCCAGAATCAGTCCTTTTTATCTAGGTGCCATTGTCCCAGAAGTAAAACAGCTTCAGCTATGTCAATCATTCTGTGCCCGCCTATGGTTGCTTGTCTGTGATGTCCAGGCAATTTGGTCAGAGCCACCTCTTTGACTTTGCTGCTGGACATCAGCAAACTCCACACAAATTCCACTTAGACAAGATTTCTGAGTCAGATAAGAAAGGTACAAGTGTAACATGGGGTCCTTATTTGTAATAGAAGCAATACTGGAGTTTGCTGTGCCAGACAATAAAAATACTATTTTCCCTGGAGAAAATGCTAGCTTTAGACAAAGGTAACTCGTGCACTCATTTCTACAAATCCAGTTCATCAAGTATCTTTTTCTGCACTGCTCTCCAACTTATCCCTGCCTAATGCTGATTCTCTGTGCACACTGTCAGACAGACATGCCTTGGTGAGGAAACGACTCTACACACTGAACAGTATTTAACAGGGAATTGGAAATATTCCCTCTTTGCTTGTCAGTCTCTTCAGTCTGACGGGCCCTGTGTGCTCTTGGATTTTAATTCAGTAATTAAGGAACAGCAGTTGGAAAGATGTATGGTAGTCCATTCAGAGGTTTTACCAAGAAACTAAAGAGGTTGCACACATTAACTGAATTACTGAATATCTCTGTTTGTCCTTTTGCACACCTAGAATCAGTTTCAATACAGCTACATTGCCCGCTTGTTCAAACCTGCCTTAATTTGCCAGGCATAATATGAAATGCAAGAGTGCTACATTACTACAGTACACAATTATTTTACTTATTTTTTTAAGAATTGTGTTGAAAAGAATACTGTGCATACAGGAATGTAAGAATCATGCAACAGAAAAATGTCCCATGCAAAAGAACTTGCGCAAGAAGGAAATCAGTGCTGTGGCATAATATTACAGATCAGGGATGGGGTGATTTGTGTTCTTTCTTCTGTTCAGCTCTTCAGTTTCAGCATCTGGAAATCTTAAAGGTGATGGATGAAGTCCTGCTATTCAGGTTTGCTGTCATGGCTGAATGGAAAAGTAGACTTTAAAAATTTGGTTCTCCATCTAAACTGATACTGAGAAGCTAACTAATTTGGCTCACAGTTTAAGAATTGAAATCTCTATCTGTGTCTCACCTTTGGTATTTAAAATGAACATACCCCATGTGGCATTACACCACTGCTTCTAACAGAGGGGTAAAAATCAGTGTCCAAAGTGTAAAGAACTGAAATTAAAAAGCTTACTGGAAAAGTGGAGGTACGTTGCACAATGGCATATATTTAAACATAAAATAATTTTCATTTCAGTTCAGTTACACAGCTTTATAGTCCAAGAGAACCCAGAACACACAGGAAGTGAACAAAACACTTATTTTCTCTATCTGAAGGTCAAGCTGAAATAACCTGACTCTCATTATTTTGTTTTTAAGAACTTCCTTACCACCCGTAAACTTCCCAAGCAAACAAAAAATATTGTACTTTTGTGATTTTTTATTGCTAACATCTTATTTACTTTCCAATATCATGAACATGAGCAGCTCCTTGAATGAGTGCTCTCTAAGATTCCATTCGATTACAGTTCATTTCACAGATATTTTTTAAAACAGTAGTGATATAGTTTCAACATCTGTTATTTTTCCTGATCTCTTGAAGATTCTGTTGAATGAACAGGGTGCATGACAACGGAAAGCCAGGGTGACAGGCTTAGATTGAGCTAATACAGCAACAATACTATAATTAGTCAAGTACTAACAGCAAAACACACTTGTATTGAAGCCTAGAAAGAGCTGAAAGTAAAAGGAAATCCCACAACAATACATAGGTTTCATAATAGTAAAGAATGTTTTAATGAAAGAATAAACATCCAACATACATTCACATTTCATGTGAAGTGCTCTTGGCTGCTAAAAGTCAAGAGTCCTTCACATGAAAGTAACATGTTTCTAACTCTTTCAGAGATGATCGACTGAAGGAGCCTTATTAATAGCTATACAGGGCTGTTGCATTGTCCTTCTGAGTCATCTATCCACTTGAATTATTCTTAATTGAGATATAAGTCTGCATTTCCCTGCTGCTGCATTAACCAGCCTGAACACAATGGGTTGAATCCTCAGCTGGGGAGAAGCTTCAGAAGCCAATGTACACCAGCAAAAGGCCCATAGCATTCAAAAGGTAGCATTTGGTTAGCTGTAACTATAGTTATTTAAATACAATTCACTTTTCTGGTATAAATTTTAATGCTTTCTGCTGTTCCCTCTCAATGCTGAGAACACTTTCACACAAGTGTGAAATAAATGGCACAGAAGGACCACATGAAGTAATAAACATGATACATTTTACCTGGAACAGAAGGTACCCCATAGAGAATTTGTCAGAAATGCATCAACAGTGAGATGATAAGAAACAGCTTCCCAGAAACTGATCATAAAGGGGGCAAACAGCAGCCCTTTTCAACCCTCTGCTCTTTATATTCCCCAAGACAACTTCTCACTGGTAAGTATGCCATTTTAACAGAAAAGAAGAAGCTGGAGTCACTATGTTATATGCAGGTGACAGTTAAGTACATTTATACCCATTAATTCTGACTTTTTGGTGCTTTCTTGTCATGACTGGTTCTCAATTCATTTTTTCTCTTCTGTTTAATTTTAAGTGTCATGAATTGAAGGCCAGATGTTCATCTATTAGACCTCAGTTTACTGCAACTTCAACCAAACAACACCAGTTTATTCTACTCAAAAGGAAGAGACACCAGACAGGCAATATATGTGAAGTTTATAAATAATCTAGATATGAAGTAGCTAGCACTTTCAGTTGTAAGGACATATAAAGTGGCAGAAAGGAAAAAAAAGAAAAAAAAGTCATCATTTTTCTTTCGCCATTTGCATTAATAAGGAATATTCTGACAGTCAATCAAAGTCACTGAAAATACTAAAGAAGTTTTCCCACACAGTGGAACATTGCAGGGAATTAGTAAGGGTAGGTAAGAAAGCTGAAAAAGAGGCCAAAAAAGGCCTTCTCAGGAGAAATATGATAATCTGTGCACATCCAGCACCTGGCTTCAGCATCCTAAGCCCAGAGGCAATATGTAGGGCACAAGCATCCACAATTCTTGGTTACAATGGGAAGGGAGAAGAGAAAGCTACATACCAGTTGTAAACTCCAAGATCAATAGCTGTCCATAACTTCCCTTCTTCCCTGAACATTTCCTAAAACGTTTTGAGCTTTCAATGAAAATAAAATCAAACAAATACAGACTTCTAAGATATATATTATTTTTTCAGAATTGATCTTTTCATCTTCCAGTTTTTATTGTGGCTTTTTTTTTTTTTTGAGGAAATCAAATGTGTTTAGGAAAAACAGAAAAAAAATCCCTTTCAAAAAATTGTTAGGAAGCTTTAACAGCACTAATAATAAACTTTAATACTCCAGTCACACACTGCTTTTTCCACTAGGTTCTTACCATATCAGCTGAACAGATGAAAGGGCCAAGTCAGTAAGTCTAGCATTTCTCTACATGAAAACACTTCATTTTCTTGCCTAAATAATATTACCTTAAATGAGATGCATTGTTGGGAATGGCAACAAACTGATGTCTACAGCAGATTATTTTCCATTCTTTCTCCAAGTTTTACGGCTCCTGCCTACAGCACAGATCTATGGGAAAAGTTTCCCATCATTAACAAGATTGCTGCAACATTATTAAATGCATCTTACTATAACCTATGTTCTCATAGCTCTTCACACTATAACCATGGTATAGCTCAGAGCAAGGTTACTATTAACAGCCGGAGAATACTGGATTTGTAAATGCAGTAGTGTTTTTCACTCTTGCTGTTGATAATGGTAGAACAATAACAAGATTATTTTTTTCACTGAAAGCTAGACTACCTAAAAATAATACTTAACAACAGCTGATTCAATGCCTTTTTCAAGTCTTAACCTTACTGGCATTGCAATTGTTTTTAAAACAAGTCTTCTATTTATGGGTACAATGTAATGTATGCTAGAAATATCACGTGCCTGGCCTACGTTTTAATTTAGTTCAGCACTCCGTTCCAGTTCATGAAGGCTTCTAAGTGTTTCAGGAAATGTGTAAAAAGTCCTGTGATAGAAAGCTATAGAAGAATTTGCAAGCAAGGAAGATTCTCCCTAACTGCAGTGAAAGTGGCGCATGTTCTGAGATATGCAGATCTTTTTATTTCTCCAAAATATTTCAATTTTCTTTTCTTAACCTTTTATATCCTCTCATTTTTAAATAATTTCAAATTACATAATTTCAAATAACTATGTCTAGATAGTAAATTAATCTAAATAAATTTTAAACAAACAAATCTCAAACACTTTGGAAGATAACAGGTGCTTTTACTATAACTTCTTTCTTTGGTAGAAAAGCAGAGAAGATATTCAGTTATATCCCTTTTTTTATCTGTAAATATATGGTATTATTATGTTTATAATATTTATATTTCAATATTTATTTTATATGTTTTCAAAAAGTTTTAAGATGTTTTGAAAATCCACAGGCATATTCTAGAATTGACCAAAAAAATTAGTCTACAAAAAGAGAAGGAATGAATATCCCCAGAGATCCATATTACTAAATTTACAAAACAATCACACAGAAGAAATAAAATGAAACAAAGTTAAGATAAACTACAGAAATTACTTTTCAATAATTGTGTCATTTTTACCTCAAAATGAAAAAAACATATATATATTAAGTAAGACTTTTCTGTCTGTAACTTCAATGCACATATTTTGTAGAGTATTTTTATTTTCAAGGGAAAATAGCTTTTACAATTGCAAAAAGTGCATGAAGATGAAAATATGGCCCAAATTGCATGTGAATTCTTGAGATTAGTGCATCATTTCATGGACTGTTGAACCTGTATTTCATATATACATGTTTTGTAGCAAAGACAGAGCAGCTCCATGTTATATTCTAAATATTCAAAGTGTTTGCACGGATAGTGATCTTCCTAACTTCTATTAAATACAATCACAGAGTCACAGAGCTGAAAGTATAAAATGGAGCTTTCATTACTGTTTTCTACCAGAAGTTCTTGGTGCTAGTCATTCTATGGTATTGCACTTACTTCCATGGAAATAATTTTCCATACAAGAAAGCACATGTCCTATTCAAACACTTCCCATGAATTTTCTTGTTTCACAGATAACAATTAGGTACCTAACTCCCTTTTATTTCATTGACCAGACTTATTGAAAAAATTGGGTGAATCTTAGAAAAATCTTCATGCCCTAATACGATAATCTGTTTAGTGTGATTGAATTCAATTGCAGGAGAAGGAAGAAAATAAAGGTGTTTTTTAACTAATCTGGACAAACATAGCAAAATGCTGTTGAAGAGAAAATAGTCTGTAGCTTTTGCATGCTTCTACTGGCCCCAGAAAAGACTAATCTTATACTAATAGATTTATATTAGTATAACAACTTGTTGGGAAATATTTTTTTATTTCTAATGAAAGAACGAATGGCTTTGTTTCTCTTAAATATACATTTCACTGTACACTAGCTAAAGGACTAATTTTGAAGGCCATGAAAAAGAGGTGCAGAACATCTGCATGGGAACCTGGTCTCTCTCTCTCTCTCTCTTTTTTTTTTTCCTAATTTGCATTATGTGCAGTGGAAATATAGTACAGTGGAAGGTTTCCTTCTGGGAAAATGAGCAAAGAGTCTGTAAGTTTGTATATCCAAAGGCTATTTTAAGAAGGTTGCAGTGAATGGGTGCATTCTAAGACCATCTGAGAATAACCCCAGCATGAATTAAACATGAGAAGTAGTTGTTTAAAGTTTTGCTGGTATTGCAACAGAATGTGAATGATTGCTGAGTAAAGTATAAAAGGACAGCAGATTATTAAACACAAGCAGTCTGGCTAGACCCCAGAAAAAAAATACTAAACCTTATGAACAACAACAATACAGGCAGATGGTAGTGGCTGGAAAGCACTTTCTATTCAGTGATACGATGTTTATAATACTGCTATTTATACTTAATGCAACTCAGAACTTATAATGCTTTGGCTCTGTTGTGTTTCCTTGTCTTCATCGTTTGATTCTTTTTCTTTTACTATTCTGTACGTATAAGTAGCTGGTAAAAAAAAAAAAAAAAAAAAAAAAAAAAAAAGAACGATCTACAGGTTACAACATTAAAACTGAATTATTTCTCACGTCTTGAAAGAACATAAATTGATTACACGGGTAAGAATAAGACTATCTTACAACTTCAAAACGATCTTGCATTTCCTGTAATTAAATCTTTCAAAATATTAAGAAACCCTCAGTATGTTGGGATTTTTTTTTTGTTACATCTGAAAACAGAGAGACATTCATAGCTGGCTATGAAGCAGAGGTACCCTTATACATGTTTGAATAGAGTCAGTGATATGAGGAGATGTAAAAACTCACTACAAAAAGAAGTGTGTCCCCTTACAGGCAACAAAAGGAATAAAAACATGTATGTTTCTGTTGCTATTAAAATAATAACAATAATAATGTTTAGAAGTATTAAAAAAGGATGAAGTGGAAAAGTATTTGCATATTAGTTCCAAGACTAGAAAAAATAATAACATGTCGTTATACATGTACTGTCTTTCTCATAGGTATTACAAATTCATCACAAATACTCAATTACCCAACACACTCTGACCAGTGTATTAGTTGCTGTTAATTTCTTGTTGCATCTTGAGAGAGTTTATTCTAATTTTTATAAAAGAATTCTAACATTAAAATTTAATGATAGCTTTCTAAAAGAAAATGCAAGTGCATCGCAGAAATTTGCATGCGCAAATCCTACCCAAACTGGGTCAGAACTTATCAGCTCCTTAAAGGTCTTCTATTGCATTGGAACACCAAGAGACATATTATAATCTTCTCCAGACCCAAAGTGTGGAGGCAGAATATGAAATATCCCACTGGTGACAAGCGACAAGGGGAATACCTTGACATCTGGCTCTAGATGCTTCCCCAGGTAGGAGAGCTGGGACTAGACAGAATGTGACACAAGGAGAAGAAAAGAAAACAAGGTCCTCTGGATTTCTTCACATTAATGCAGATCTTGTGTTGCAGCTGGATAGGTGAGCAGGGAACAGATATTAAGTCCAGTGTTTCCTTCTGCCTGCAACAATATCAGTAACAAATAAAAATAAACCCAACAGAAACTGGAAAAAAAAATAAAAATAAAAAAAGGATGTGATACTCAGGAGAAGAAAAAATAAGGAAATTACTCTCCTCCCTTACCATCCCAGTCTCTAAATTTTGGTGATGAGGCTCTGCTCTGCCTTAATGCATTTTTCCAGGGTACCACAACTATTTGCCGAGTTGTAATCACACTAAACTGAATACTGTTAACTGTTTTTACAGTAAGCTATGTCAAAATAATGACAGCACTGAATTTATAACTCATTCTTATAGAGCATCTGATATTTATAAGCAAGGCTTAGATGAATTCAAATTCTCTATATTTAACAATCAAAAAGATTTTGTTATGTGTAATGTGCCATATAGTATGAATCACAGATTAAATTACAGATGCATGTGGCATACAGTTTAGAGTAGTCACTGCAACAATAAGTCTATGCTCACTTTTTATGATCAATCAAAATGAATCACCAATCCACTAAATTTCAAATTCTAGCATATAGTAATATTGTAATTAAAGTAGGCTAATTAACATTTTATCCTCATAGTAAGAATGCTTTTGCTCTGTTTATGTGAGGTTATATATACATCTTCTGTAGAACATCTGCAAGATCTCTTTTTAAATTTAATCTTTGTTTAAGGATATTTTCAGTAAGAAATATCAAATTGCTTTATAAGGAATAATTTAACAAATAAAAAAAAAAGTCTTTTGAGGAACAAAGAAAAATTATACTCTTAACTAACTCCTACCTCCTGCTCCAAGAAAGATAATTGTTTGCAAACCATATATTTGATATCTAAATCTTGTTCAGTGGCTTTCATTCATGATTGTAGATTGATACAGTCCTCTCTGAAAAATATATTTATCTTTTGCAACACTCATCAAACACTAAATACCTAACTAGGTTGCAAGAAGAATCTTTAATTCCATCATTTTGCTCTGGTAATTGCTTTTGCTTCCTTATGTTTAACCAGAGTAAATGAACTATAATTTTAAATTTCTCTTGACATTTGCTATCTGACAGTGTGTAAAACACGAACAAGGTGGTGAATGCTGAAAAAGGTAACTGTAACAAGAAGATATTAAACTACAAGAGTATAGTTTAAAAGGCTGATGCAAATTCAGAAAACACGGTTAGGATTTTATCCCTGAATCAGTTTATCAGTACAGAGGTGCCATATTTTCTATTTGAATATTTGAGTAGTAACAAAAAAGTCATTTTCAAATAAAGTGGAAATTTCAATATGATTAGAAAAAAAGAATGTGTTTACTCCATCTCTTGCTGTTAGATTCGCACACTGTGAACAAGCAAAAATTCTTCAAATCAAGGAGCATGTGCCTCTTGTCTCTGCAGAAGACTGTGCATGTTAAAATACCCATTGCTGACATAACACATATCATAAGAAGTTAAGCATTCTGTTCTGATTGACTTTTTTGCCTTTAATTTCAGAGGACTTATGTATAGGTCTCTTGAAAGACATAAAGTGTTGAGGGTCTGAGACTGGAAAGCCTTTGTCTGTGTACTCAAAAGCACCTGTATTCATAAGTTTTGAACACTGTCACCTGCATATACAGTTGCCAGAATTTACACTTGCAGACTTTATTGGGCCAGGTGTTCTCACACAAAAAGGGAAGTTCTGCAAAGGTACCTTTGAAATCAAGAAAACAGAGGTTTACGTGTGAGGGTTTTAAATGCTGGCAACAGGCACAGTGCTATGTAGGGTACTAAAGAATTATCTTCACAGAATCTAAAAAACAGGAAAAAAATCCACTTTTGTCAATATTACTTTTGTACTAAACAGCCTATGGTTTTCAGCAGGTCTTATTTTGGGGAGGGAGGAGGAAGGGGGAGGAGGGAAAAGGTTGATTAGCACTTTGAAAATGAATGAAAGAATAAATAATTAAAATAAATACTAACTACTTTTTCCACCAGCATCTGTAAACAACCTTTTTAACAAGTTTGAATGTATTCTGCTTCCAACTGGGCTGAATGTTTACTGCTTGATTTTAAAACACAGTACCTAGGGATTACATTCTTTTCAAAGATACGAATGTGTAGCTTCCACCCTCTTGAACAGAGCCGGTATACAGAGTGCAGAATGTACTCTAGAGAATCATGAGGATCGTTTTATGTCTTTACTAGAGGTTTGCAACAACCAATAAAATACTTTAAATCAGTCTTAGCAGCATAGATGAAAAAGATAAGATCTGGATATTTACAAAGCCTCAAAGAAAATGACCTAATTTGACCAATGGTAGTGTAATTATGCTCCATACATAGTTAGAGAAGACAGCAGGCATTTTCTGAAACTAGGTTATGGACTACTTGGACTACTATTACTAATTAATATTGTCCTTCAGGCAATGAAGTTCTTATGTTGTATTTTTTTTCTAGGTAAATATTCATTATTAATGTTTGGAACTGCTTAGTCTATACTGAACTCATTTTTAGATAAACAAATGGTATCTACATTACATTTTTACTGAGATCTTCAAAGTCAATATCTCTTTGTGTTGCATGCACAGAACAACTGTGGAGCATGATTTTGTTGTTAAATAATATATGTTATTCATAAACTGAAGAATTCATATGATAATTAAGGTTCTATACATGCTGCATATGAGGAAGAGAAGTCTTAGAAGTGTGGGAAGTTTGTATGAATGAATGAGAGAGGAGACAAAAAAAGCTGGAAATGATCTGCTGGAAATGTCAAGGAAGCCAAGTTTTATTTTAATAAGAATTAAACAAATATTCATCTTGCTTTTTCAAGATGAATATAGGAAAAAATGTATCCCTTAAAGATATAGAAGAGTCCCTGTATGATAAGTTCCTGAAGTGATAAACACTGCTGCAACCTAGAGACGGATGGTTCACAGGGTATTTTGAAAAAAAACATGTCAATATTTAGTAGGTAAACATGAAGGCTCGTGTAGTTTATGGACCTGAACTAACCTATGTTAAAGGTAGACATTAAGCTGCTCAGGCCATATCACCAGTAGATTTTCCAGCACATAAGTCACACTGAAGTAGTGAGGAACAATTCTTTCACTCAGGTTTCCAAGCACAATCTAAGTATAGTTTTCAAGGTCCTAAGTTACTGACCAGATCGCCATCCTTTACAAAAAAAGTCAGGACCACCATCTGTTGCTTAAGGCCTCCTCCTTTTCAGGGTACCAAAACTGAGTCTCATATTCCCAAACCCAAAGGAAACTTGACCAGATCAAAGCTTAATCCTATAGTAGCTGCTTACTAGCTCCCAGTCTTTCATCTCCTGAGCCATTGCTTACTCTTTCACAAATTAGAGAAGGCAGGAAACACAACCCAGCCCTTCCCTTTAGGGGCCAGCCCAGACATTGCGCTTCAAAAAGCAGAGAATTCCTGTGCTTCATCCTTCCTATTTTCCCCTAACTGTCAGTGTGTTTTCCCACACCATTCTTACCCAAGCATCTCAGGAGCATGTCCCATGACCTTGAGTGCAGCTAACAGAGGCAGCCAACACACAGAGTAGCTTGTGCAGCAGTTTCCAGGCTCTGCTTCTAGATCTTGTAGATCATCTGGGAACATCTTCAGGTATCATTATGGAACTTACGTAAATTCTTTGAAGAAACTAAGGTTACCTTCTGCTTCTAGGAAAGGATAGCTATGGGGGTCTGTCAATTCAAGAAAGCTGTAGCTGCTTCCAAGCAGCTATTTTTGATCAAAGGATATTTGAGCTCACTTGTTCAAACACTCTTTGATGTGGTGGTGGTGGTGGTGTACTATAGGGTATGGTTCCCAGAACCTGCTGGGTGCCAGCATATTGGAGGCCTCAACTCAGAGCTCCAGGAGAATGAAGATCTCCAGATCTGGGGCCTCCCATGGAGTCTGGAGAAAAGAGAGGGAGTCCTTGCCTGCAGGAAGCAGTCCTGGTGGTGAGTTTGTGTTGCCAAATAGATGAGCTGTCAGAGGAGGTCAGCAGGTTGAATGTACAGAGTTGGAGATAAGGAAATAAAGATTGGCCAGATCTTCTCTGAGACCTTGCAGGTACAAAATCCTCAGCCCTTCAGTATGCTGGGGAAGGGGCAGACAAGGTCAGTCCTTCCTGAATTGGGAAATGGAGACCCCTATGATGGCAAAGACTGGAAGTTTTATGACTCTTAGCACTAGGATCAAAGTTAGGGAACACTCCAACAAGCTGGATGTACACAAGCCATTAGTCCTAATGGGATGAACTCAGGATTGCTAAGAGAGCTCACTAGTGTCATTAGAAGGCCTCTCCTGATTATCTTTGAAAGGTTATGGCAACTGGTGAAGGTTTCTGAGGAAGGAAAGAAAGCAAATGTCTCTTCTATATTCAAGAAGGGTAAGAAGAAGGACCTGGGGAACTACAGGCTGCTCTACCTCAGCTCAGTCCCTGGGAAGGTCATGGAGAAAATCACCTGGAAGCTGTTGCCAAACATATTACAGTCAAGCAGATGACTGGGAGTAGTCAGCAAGGATTTGTGAAGGGGAACTGATCCTTGACCAACCTTATACCCTTATACAATCAGATGATTAGCTCAATGAATAAGCAGAGACTGGTGGATGTAGTTTATCTTGGCTCTAAGTACAGCTTTTGACATTGTATCCCATAACATCTTAATTGACTGACTGAAGTGGTCAGTGAAGTGGATTGAAAGCTGGTTTTATTTCTGTGCTTGGAGGGTTGTGGCCAGCATTACAAAGTTCATCTGGAAGACAGCCACTAGTGGTACACCCCAGAGGTCAGTGCTGGGGCCAATACTGCTTAAAATCTTTAATGACCTGGATGATGAGGCAGAGCCTGAGCAGGTTCACCCATGATAAAAAACTGGGAGAAATGGTTGATATGTCAGAGTGCTGTGCTGCCATTCAGAGGAACCTTGACAAACAGAAGGAATGGGAAGACAAGAATCTCATGGAGTTCAACAATGTGAAGTACAAAGTCCTGCACATAGGCAAGAGTAAACACATGCACTGGTATAAACTGGGGAACAACTGACTGAAAGCCAGCTTTGTAGAAAAGTCCACGGGAGTGCTGGTGAACAACAAGATGACCATGAGCCAGCAATGCATTTTTGCATAATGAAGCCCCCCTGCCCTGAAGTGGGGTGGGGGTGGGTACAGGTGCAGGCAGATCTTATCAATGCATATAAATGCCTAATGAGGGAGAATAAAGAAGATGGAGCCATACTCTTCTCGGTGGCATCCAGTGAAAGGGCAAGAGGCAATAGGCACAAACTGAAACATAAGAAATTCTATTTAAATACTTTTATGATGTGGATGATCAAACATCACAGAAAGTTCCCTGGAGAATTTATAGAGTTTTCATACCTGAAAACATTAAAAACTCAATTTACAAGTTCCTGAGCAACCTGCTGTAATTGATCCTTCTTTCAACAGGGTGGGTTAGACTAGATGATCTCTGAGTACATATTCTAACCTTAATCATTCTGTGATCCTGGTATGAAGCACCTACCACTTCTTTAAAGTAAGCTGATGTGTTTTACAGTGGCAGTTTTTGCTTAGCAATGAAGTCACAGCTGGGATGGCCATCGTGTCTTTCACTAACCATTTCCATCTTGCTCTTGGTGAGGGTCAGTGTTGTAATTGTAGATTTAGATGGTTATCAACACCTTACTAAATGAAAAAATTCAAATGAAGAGAACTGAAACAGCTGTCTTAACCTACTCTTTTTCTTGATTTAATTTCTCCTAGTTTTTATAAATGGAGGAAATCTACCTTAACATTCTTATACTTTTTATAAATTTCCAGCAGATGGTGAGAGTGGGTGTGTGTTTGATAAAAACCACATAATCTATTTGAGAACAGCGCTAAAAGAATAGTGTTGCAAACACCTAAAAAGCCTTAGGTTAAGTAATCTTACTCTTAAAAAGATCATATGGGTGTTTTATTGGTTGAGGAGTGGAATGTTTAAGCTAGAAAAGTGACATTATCATCATTAAAATTATTTTATTTTAATATAACAAGCAGTACCATTTTGAATGGGATTTGAATATTTCATGAAGCCCCGTGTTATTGAGGGATATATTCTACTTATCATCTAAAAATCAGTCATTTTAAGAAGAGAAGATTATCTATTACCTTATTACTAATAATAGTAATTACTAATTATTGTTACTAATAGTAATTGGGCAAAAAATTAAATAATTTTTTTTTTTAAATGTAAAAATGGGCAGATTGCCTGATTGGCACTAAAGTTGTGGCTCTGATATCAACCTTTCCGGGAGTGATTGGACCCTCCTTGTATTAGTTATACACCTGAAATATGAAAGAATTCTATCTGCACAAAGGCTAGAAAACATTATTTTCCTCCTACTGTTACCTTAATTATCAGGCTGGTAATAAATTTGATTTCTATTTCATTTTGGTTTGTATAGATGTGAGGATCTTTCCTTACTTCAATACTGTATGTAATACAAAATAGATAAAGTTTATAGATAAAAGTTCAGAACTTGAGGTGTTTAGAGGTTGATGTATGCAATGTGCTGCATATCACATGGTCCATACTGTAGTTCCCTACCATCCTCATATCTTAGCTGAGGTTTGCTTCCCACTATAAACACCCTGAACAGTTTATTCAAAGGGTTCACAAGTCAAATATACTGTCAGTGCTTCCAAGATTTGGGTTTGCTAAAGTAATAATCCTGTCTCTTCGCGTCCTTTCATACATATATTAGCAATCAGGTTACGTGGAAGTGGGTAGAAAAGAAGTGCTGGAGAGGTAACTTCAACCCAAGGGACTACCAGAGGTAGCGTGCGGAATCTGTGAAGAAAAATACACTATATTAGTAGGGCCAAGAAGAAAAGTGGACATTTTGGTAAGTTATCCAATATCATCCCATTCTAGTTTTGTCAAACTCATAACATACAATAACCAGTTAAGATTCAAGTAAGGTATATTTCAACAGGCTTTTCTTATACTTTATAAACAGTTCATTCAGAAAAGAATGCCAAGGGAGCAAGCCTGAAGTGTTATTTATCTATCACTTGCTGGTGGGTTAGTGTTTTGAGCTATGTGTGTGATAAGGGAAATGATACAAATTCCATCCTTAATGAATTACCTGGGAGAAAAAACAGAAAATACTGTGGGAGGACAGAGGGAGAAAGGCTTTTTTTTTTTTTTTTTTTTTTGCTTTTTGCTTTTTTCTTTCAATACAGTGGCTCTCATAAACAGCAGCTGAAAAAGTTGGCTTTTGCCTTCCTGTATCTTCTTATTCTGTAGTGAGACATGTACTAAGAAAAGGCTTGGAAAAGGTTGGCTGAGTGAGTCGACTCTAGAAGTTGGAAAGAGACATGGGGAAAAACATCAAAAATAAGAATAGCAAGCACACTGAGAAGGGCTTACATTGAACAAACTGAGCAGATGAGGAGATGGAGGAGTGAGCCTTGACTGGAGCCAAGGAAAGACTTAAGGGTGAGGAGCTGAGGAGCTGTGGTGCCCAAAATAAAAGCTAAAGCTAGTGGAAGGCTTTATAGGGAGAATTGATCTGATCAGAGTGGAGAGATTTTCTTTACAGAATAAAATCACTTTCTGATTTCAGCTGCTGGGTTTTGTAGTTTTTTGTTAGTTTGTTTGTTTGTTTGTTTTTCTCCCTCTCTCTCTCTGAAAGTGTTTTAAGGGTACGCTTATTTGCTGACTATTACAGATTTAAGGTTGTGTTTCTTTCTACTGTGTCCCTCCATCCATCAGTCAAGCAGCAGCAGTTGTGAGACAGAACCTGGGAGAGGGAAGAAAAAAAAGCAGTTTCCTCTTAGACAGCAGAAGGGGCAGCAAGAGGGGCATAGAACAGATGAGAAAACAGCCAACTCATTTACAGATTTTCTCATTTGAGGTTCTTGATACAAAAACATTCCTGGTTCTGATGTGCAGACTGAGGCTTGTCTATATATTTATAAAATTAAGTGAAGTGCAAATCACACTAGAAGATTTATGCTAACGGTGTTTCTAAAACACACCAAAATGAGTAGAATGTATCACCAACTGCTTCTTGCAACTATACTTGTTCCACAGAAACATTTTTAATAGTTAAGCAATTAAAATAACACAATGGTGCAGCAACTCAACTTAAGCCTTCTGGATGCAGTGTAATGCCTTGCCACAGACTCCCTTAATGACCTTACTTACTTAGCCTTCTACTCCGCCAGTTCTCATAGGGATAACAGAGGCATCTCATTCAAAAACAGTGTTGCTGAAAACTCCTGCTTAGCTGTTTCTTAACCCTGAAGGTGCCTGAAGGTGCACACAAGCATGTTTCTTTGCAGTGTCAAAGGTTCTCTGTGTGCCAGAGAAGTTGTGATTTTATGGTGATTCCAAATTAATAGGACTGTGCAGCTTGTCACCAACCTTGTATTTAAGCCTGGCTGGAATACAGAAACAAGAGGGCTATCCACCTAAGACGGCTGGAAGGCTCCATCTGGTTCTGAGAGTGCATCTGGTATACAGACAGAAGAGTGATCCTCGCCAAATGCAGCTGCAGCTGCTATTTTAAAATACAGAGAGAGGACATGCCCCCTTTATACAATAGTCCAGTGGCTAGGGCTCTTGTCAGGACGTGTGAAACACAAATTTAGTTTCTGTCTCTTCTTGAGGGAATTCAGCCTCTCATTTCCCACCTCTCAAGAGTCATTTAATCTCCTGCCTAGAGCTTATTTTGGGTGGGAACATTCTTCACCTCTTCTGTTGAAGCAGCGCTGCCATACAGGAAAAAATTCCAGAGCCACAGCCTGTGGAAGACAAGAAGGATGCCTAACTCCCACGCCTGCTTTAGGGAATCCCATTCACAATTCTGAAGCGTACTGTGGGATGCAAATATCTCAACATTAGGCATTGGGTGTGTGTATGTGTGTGTGCATGCGCATGTGAAATTTTAGCTTTCTCAGTCCCATATTGAACCTGTTTTAATTGTACTTTACCTAAAAGAGCTGTCGTACAGATAAATAAACTGAGAGTTCAGAGACTGACGTAGTGAACACCGCATAAGTATTTTGAACAGAATGTGCATGTATGGGTTTGGATTTTATGATTCATGCCACAAAATTATAAATATGCATGTAAAAGTAAGTTACTGTTTATAAGAACTGCAATACCAATAAAAAGATACATTCATTAATAAAACATTTTGGGGGAAATCATGTGGATTGGACAATTTTCATAGAAAATGGAAAGTTAATATTTTAATTTAACCAGAACATTTTACAACAGAAGAAATTTGGATTAGGTATCGACAGGGTGTCACCTGATAAAATGTGTGGTGAAGTTTGAACAGCAGATGTCTCACCCAGGGACGCTTCCCTGAGGAAACAGCAGGAACCTCCTGTACACTCACTTTGCCTGGCATTCATCTCCCGACCAGCTGCCAATTTTAAACTATAGCAAGTCTCTCAGTTTATAGTCCTTTCAAGCTAAAATCTGTTACATTTGGGGAAAAATAGCAATACTTATGTAAATCAATAATTGCATTGTATGTAATACAGTAAATCCATAACATGCCTAGAGTGACACTAACAACATCATGCACGGGTGTGCTATCAAGCAATACATACAAAGCGATTCATATGCATTAGAGCCTGAATATGTCTTGTTCAAGTACTCATTTTGTTTGGCACAAACAGCCCTCTTTTTGCAACCCAGGAATAAATATCGCTTTGTTTCATTGCTTTTTTTTTTTTTTTTTCTTCAATGGAACTATTTGCTAAGGCTAAATCCTAGCCTCCATTCATATCACAGCTCTGCCTACAGTTTAAATGTACTACACAATGACGATTACTGAAGTCTGCTATCCTTCATTCTGAGCTGCAGAACACTGGTCAAGCAGCCATGAAGAAATTGGTGAAAATCTGGTTTCTTCTTATTAATGAGATTTTCAAAATTAGAGGCAGATTAGAGATAATAATAGAAAAGAAAATGCTGCATTTCTTTGGAAGCCATCATGAATGGAGCATTAACTTAGCTACCCTTTCATTCTATATTCTAGTCTCCTGGACTTTTTCCCTCATTGGTGCTGGTTTTTGGTCCAATGTGTCACAACATGTTCCAGAGCTGAATACAGACACCATTTCTAAAGCTTTCTTTGATGCTTTTCTGGGTAAATCAAAACTGAGTGCATTCTTGTATTATTTTAAGTGAAACCACATGAAAGATGGCAACTTGATCATCCTAGCAAACTGAAAGATCTTATAGTCAAGACAGGTGCAGGTGGAGTCAATTGTTACTTCTGCCTTCTGATGCACACCCAAGCACTTCTCACTATCAAATAGAAATAGAACTTCCATTTTTTATGTTTGTTTTTTTTTTGTCCACCAGCATGTGTGAGATTTTAACTCTCAGTAAAAGAAGTCTGACCTGCAGCAGATTGAAACTGGCAGTGCCAATACATAGGGTCCACTTTTACATATGGAAATTATCATTCTTATGAGTTCTCCATGATAATAATAACTTTTAAAGAAATCAAAACTAGTAATGCATACATTTGGTACAATTTTACATAAAGGGGAAGAAACAGTGCTAAAAAGTGAGAGATTTGTCATATAATTTCTAAAGAAACCACAACTCAAATACCACTTCCGTATTGGAGATTGACAAAAAAGCCCATTTGTCTACATTTGTAATTTTGCTCCATTCAGGTAGTCTCATGCTTAAACAAAATTTAGAGCCTGGCCTCTGATTTCTAGTTCCCAGTTTGGGGACAGCTCATATTTTTTCTGTCATTTTATTTTTATGAGAAATATCTCTACTGCTCTTGGAATCCTGAGGGACCTCGGCCTCTCAACCACATTTTAAACATTCAGTTCTCCATCTTTGAAGCCTAGCAACATTGCTGTCATTTTGTTGGTTAAATGTTGAGTTACATCCCCACTAAATTTAGCCTCATTTCGTTCCATCTGAAACAAGACATTTCTACTGAAGAATTCACATTATCTCCTTCTCTTCCAACAGGAAGCAAGTATGGCATTATTGCACCACTTGTATTTGTAGCCATGTCCTCTGCCCTTAATACCTTTTTTTCCAAATCATACATTTACACTTTTTATTGCTATTACTATTTTTTTTTAATTTTATTTTCAATTGTGGTAATTAATTTATATCTGCCAAATAAATAGCATATTTACAACATACATTAAAACTGGAACTTATGATGAAACATTTATTTGTGAGAAAATGCAAGAAAAGCATCACCAACCTTTAAAAATATTGATTGTGTATACCATTTTAAAGGTCCTTTATGCACCTAATTCCCGCTGATGTCAAAAGCTCAGATTGCTGCCTAGGAACTTTTTACCCTCCATCCACTAACAGTGAAGGTGAGAAGCCTACATTTTTACACAATCCTGGTAATATCTTGTCCAGCAGAACCATTCAGATGGAAGGCTGTGGTGAATGTGACTTGCTTCACTTTATTTTAGAGTTAACATATTTCCTGGCAAAACATTTCACATCTTTTGTTGTTGTTGGGTGGTTTTTTTTGTTGTTTGTTTGTTTGTTTTAAATGCTTGAGTCTGCACTGATAAAATGGTGCTGAATCAAGGTAGGTTTGGACCGTGATGCTCCCTTGGTTGAGTTTCACCCTTTCCTTGACAAAGTCTTAGAAATGCTAAGGGAATTATATCCAACAATTTACTACTTGGACCCCTGCCCTTCACTACTTATAAAAAAGCAGTGCTGAAATCTGTCTCCAATTTTGCCAAAGGTATTTGAGAGATAATGTCAGAGTAAGCTTGGTCACATTTTGATAATACAGGTGTCTCCGATTCCTGCCATGCTGTTTTAAGCATGGATTTTGTTGCAGTTATAAGATAGCTATGACTGATGATGTCTTAGTGATAGGTACAGACAGTGTTCATGCTGTCTTTGTCAAATCTAGTTTTTCCTACATCTAACCACAGGGTTTTGCTCATTAGCATGAGTTAGATTCTCTTACGGAACAATTTCTTTCCTCTTGGAGGAATGAAAGGTGTATTTTTTTATTTTTCATGGAGCATGACACATATCCTTCTACTAGGCTTCATCTTGCTTCATCCTCATCATAAGAAATTATTTAGGATAGGACAGGATAAGATAATTGAATGTCTGGTCTTCCCCTTCTGTTTCTATATTTCACTCCAAACATTTTTATTTTTTTTTAAGTAGAAAATGATAAAATTGTCCATTTGGATAGGATTTCTGGAGTCATTGTCTGGGCAAAGGATAATTCCAGGGAGTGTCTCAGAGTCCTAGACAAATGGCCACAGTTCAAAGAAGGTGATTTTGGTACACAGTAGTCACTGTCCATGCATTGTAGAATCATTTCTACATTGACATGAACATTACCTTGTCCTTACCATCCATAATGAGCTATTTGTGCATCACTTTTGTTGTAGGTCTTACGTGTCCAAGATGTGGCCTCATTGCACAGCAACTGTGTAGCATATAAGCATATATTTCTGACCTTCAAAGCTTACAAAATGTTAAAGGAGCTTGGATGTGTTGTATAGAAGGTGTAGATGTGCATGTTCTATTTTCATTTAGATAATATGCTCTCTCTGCTTTCTCTTTGTGTGACCAAGGAAGAATATCTGAGGTAAATATGGTGAGTTCAGCCCACTGAAGAATCAAACAAGATTGGAGAGTAGAGGGCTGACTGAAAGAGGCAATCTTTCCACTGAACACACCTCTAATGGAGTTTGTCAGTTAGATATGGTTAGGATTATAGCTGGGCTCCTCTTCTAAACAATTAACTCCTGTCTCTCCATAGTTCTTCAGAGGTTTAGAAAAAATATAGTTGGCTATAATGAATTTGTCAACATAATGTGTATATGAACTGGGAGATTATGAGTAAACAGGAATCTGTGAACCCACTATAATTGTTGACTATAAGGGTTCTATAAAAGTTTTTGCTCCTACTTGAATCTCTTGAACTGGACTAAAAACTGAATGATGTCTTTCCCACCTCCCACCCAGCTTTGTAATAGCAATGGAGAATTGTTCTGTTTTGCATTTTTCTATCACTTTTCCTCTAATTACTTGTTTCACACATGAAAATATGTTTGCTGCTTTTATTTGCCCTGGAGGCTGCCTTTTAATACATTTATCTATAGAGATTATTTATTTTTACACATCACCGCAAGACAGTCAGTCTGAGTGCCATATTTTCTAATATCAAGAATTCGTGTGCTTTGAGTTTCCAATATCTTTACATCAACAAGTAATTTATTTCAGTAGGGAGGGAGCTACAGAACATATCTCACTTTCTATGTTTGCACTTTGATATACTGATATGCATTAAAAGTACATGGTAGCTCTGAGTATGAGTGGATGACTTACATATGCCTATTTATATTCTGTTACTGACCAAAGTATAGAAGGCAAACTTCAGCAAATTAGATGGAGCCTATTAAATATTACTATCACGAGCATTTTTTTAGTGAGGGTTAAAAATCATTGACTTAAAGCTCTTTTCCATTGTCTGTGCTTTATTCCTCAGGATATAAATCCATTTTGTAATTACTCCCTTCTTATCTCAGAAACTTTGCCTGACACACCATTCCATATGTTTATGATTCTCTGAATGAAAAAGTGTTCCCTGACAACCATTCAGATTTTTTTCCTTTAATTTCCATTTATACCTTATTGTCTTATAATGTTCAACTGAAAATATATGTTGCAATATTGTGTGACTTTATCTGTATTACTTAAGATTTTATATAGCCATACATCAACCAAACATCAGATAAATCTCATGCTTCTCCTTTTTTTTTTCCTACATCTTCCCTTCCAGAGCTGCATAGGTAGTAGATTCAATTTAGTCTTTATGACAAGTTGACTTTAAGCATTTCTTACAAACCTAGGACAGAATAGATCTGCAATTTTGTTTAAGTCACTTTGAAATGTGAGATATATATATATATATATATGGTTTGCTAAGCCTTCTCAGCAATTAGAAAAAAATAGGAAAAAAAAGTTAAATATTTACCGTCAGTAATATGCAGTATTGTTTACAGAACTTCCTAGATTTACTAGCATTTGCAAATTGAGGGAATAATCCAACAGCACACTGAGAAAGAGCTTCAGGACTGGAACACTATATAATGTTACCTGACTAATTTGCTGGACTTGCTAATAAATAACTAAGTTACACAAGAAAGGTATTCAGATGATTTGTAATCCTGCAATAATGGCTTCTAAATAGTTAAGATTACACTGAGAGATGAGAACCTTTTTCCCCTATATGCCATATACCAGCAGGGGACAAAATCAATCTTGTGAAGGCTCTGATTACTTGTGCTGCAAGTTTCTTGTCAGCAGATTCAAAATGTGCAGTGGAATGAATCTTCTGCAAGGTAGAGGTGCTGTCTATCAGTTGGGCGTCTTTCCTCCCCTCTCTCCCCCCACCTTAACTTCCTGTGGATATGTGGTTGTGATAAATTAGAGGAAGAAGAGAAAATACAAGATGGTTCAGCACAACCATTTTAATCCTCTACTGTCAATGCAGAGGAAAGGTGACACCAATTTTAGCGTCTTGCAGGTGAAAAATGTACCCTTGAGGTGAGGATATGAGAAACTTAAGGAACAAATGAAGGAATTGTTTTTGTCTAAAATACAGTGCGACTTGAGTATAAACAAAAATATTCCATTCAAAAAATGAGGTTTAAATCCATTAAGGACTGTGATTTAGTCTGGAAAAAAAAATGTGAATAAAAATCAAGCTGAAACACAGCACTTTTTTAAAAGAGTCTGAAAAATATGTATGACTAATGCAAGCATCTCAGGAGGCAGAAAATCCAGATCATGATCAGAACAGAATATCAGAACAGACTTTACCTTTTTAGTTATCCAAGCCAAACCCATATAAGTTCCTTGCCAAACTTTTGGAATTCTGTACTGATTTGGGGGTTTTCTGCATGAATTTTTAATCAACAGAACTTCAGAAAAAATCCTTTGTATTTTTAATGAAACTTAAGGTGAGCAAAGAAAGAAATGTGGCATTCTGAAAGGACAAAATCATTTGTTTTAATCATGTTTTCGGTACTACAGAAAAGGAGCTTGTATCATCATGCTTCTTTAGTAAGGAGGAGTGACTCCTTATAATCAGTTCTGCAGCTCAGAGGTCTAATAGCCAGGTCCAATTTGCAACATGTGGAATTACTGCTTCCTTCTCCACATCTTCAGTACTCTTCTTTAGCCTCAGAAAGGAATTATGGGTTCACAATACATATTCTCAAAGTAATACTCAAGTATTGTGGAGAGCTTGAAGAAAATATTGCAAAATTGAGAACTAAAGAAGATTATTAAAATTTACCACCCCAGGCCTTTCATGGTCAGTACAGAATAATCCTGTGTAACACCTAACATCTTGCATATCCTGTGAGAGTATTAATTATTCAATCTTCCTATAATCACAATTAGACAGACAGATGGGTTAATGGAAAAGTATCATTTTCCCATCCTGCAGATGGAGAAAGGTACAGAGAGAGAAAATGGTCCAACATGGATAGAAGTACAATATTAGTTCTGATTTCCAATTCCAAATTCTACCCATCAAATCATTTCATCTCTCTAGATTCTTGCCTCCAGTGATGTTCAAATTTATAAGCCAAAAATTCTAATTTTATTACCAGTGGCCTGAGATTTTATTTGAAGGCAAAAAGCCAGGAAATGTTTGGGTTTAGCAGGTATGTAGCTGAGAGTTTAATTAGTTGTCTGATTAGCTGATATTTTGTTCTGCATGCTAATCAAACTCCCAAAGACCTAAATTACTCCCAACACTCAAATTAACACTCACACTGCCTCTCACAATGGCAGAGATATACTACTGTCAGCAGAAGAAGGAAAAGTTAATGATCTTCGAAAATCTGTGTTTGCAACTCCAACTCCTTTCTTGCAGGAAACCACACAGAAGGGGGAAGCAGACCACTGCAAGCTTTAAATGGCTATTTCATCAATCCTCCAACACATGGTTGAGTTCTGTGGGAGAGGAAGTGACAATGACTACACTTTTTCATCTTTTCTAGTGATCTTTGGGACATAGCACTATAGATACTATTGATTTCAAGCCAAAAGAGATGATCCTGCTGTGTTTGTGTTTCTGTCACTAGTGGCAACATTAGTCAACAGTTTTCCATGTTGCCGAGTGATGGCCTCTGCACCTGGCACTCTCGTATCTATCCTAAGTAAAAATCATATACTTGAAATTACTGTTTATTCAAATGAAATGTACTTATAATAAAACTGCCATCAAAACATATATGCCTATGAGATAGATTTCTGTTCCTCAGATCCTCCCCCAGCCTCTTGGTCTACTCGTAACAGAGCAGAGCTGAATTCAGGTGTTGCTTTCCAAGCAGTGCTCATTATCTGAATGAATGAATGAAAACCATTATGAATGGTTCTCAGTCATCAAATATGGTATCATCTCACACAGGAAACTGCAGTCTTGATAAGGTGCCTTGCACACTTTAGGTTTAAGTGCATTGCTGAGGACCTGAGAGAAATTAAGAGAGTGGCATTTCAGTCACCTCCAACTATGTCTGCTCTCACCAAGGGGCTGTTTGAGTTTCTGGGTGGGAGGGGGTGGGGGAGCAGAGGGACCAGGCTTTCCCTGGAAATGCAGAGGTGGCACTTGGGGGCCTGAGCCAACTGCACAGATGAATTCTGTGGCAGTGCTGCTTAGACTGAAGTTGCCCCTACACATTACAGAGAACAAGTTAGAATAATTCTCTTTATACTACCACCAAAAAAAAAAAATAGACTATAGATTACAGTAAAAGGATACTCAAAGTTGGCCATTGCATTTGAATTGCAAAGTAGCAATCAATTAGTTTATCATTAATCAGATAATTTTGGGGATAGTGAATAATATGAAATGAAAAGAAGAAATAACTAGCAGGATAATTTTCAGGAACCATCTCTCAGCTTTATAAACTAATCCTCCTCTAATGGCCCTTTTTAATGTAATTTATAGGTTCATCATTACCCTTTTTGTACTAGTAATTATTTCTAAAATACCAAAGAACCATCTTTTTTTCAAGGTCCTTCTATGTGCCTGATTTACAGCTAGGCTCGTGTTGGACTCTGTCTTTCTGAGGTTTGACATTTCAAAATATTTATAGCTCTTTTACATTAATGCCTTTCTCATGAATCTGAAGGTGACCGTTATTTCTTTCATCTTGTTGTAATTAAATGGATCAACTATAGTTTTATTATTTCCACTATTTATCTGTGCAGTACATTAAAACATTCAGATTAGCAAGTGGTATTGAACATTATGTGAATTATAACAAACAAATATTTCCTAAAACATAGGGTGCACACGATGCATTGGCTAAGAAATTGTTCCAAGTGAAAGCACAAAATCTTTAATATTTTATTGATCAGATCTAAACCTTCTGCCCAAAGTGGCAATTAAATTTCAATTAAACTGACTGAAAGCATCATATTAAATTTCAGCACTTTACGAGCTATCAGATAATGCTGCAGGACAAATCTTTAGTATGATCACACTCTTTTCAAATTATATTATCCTGTTCATTCACAATAAAAGTGACAGTTTTAGGTATACTTTCAATATTTCTTGAATATAAACCCTCTAATGAACACATTTTATTGCCTTTAAATCAATTATTATTGGATATTTTAATAAAGTGAATTGAGCACTTTGTTTTACACACTGCTTAGAAGTTATTATATTTTGCAGTCAGCATAGCAAAGAAAAGTAACAGTGTGACAGAAATATCCAAATACCTAACATTAGGCTATAAATTTAATCACCTATTTACAATGATGAATATGCTACATTCCATTGCACAACAGCTACTAGTACAACGTGTTAATTAATATCTGATTAAATCTGCAGACTTTGGGTCTCACTTCCTTCACCACTGTGCTTACGTAAATGAGATAAGCTTAAGATAATACAACCAAAATTACAAGAGTAAGATACTGAATGTGCTTTTTTGTTGCATACAAGGACTAAAATATCTTACTGTTGTCTCTCCCTTTCCAGTGTCTCTATGTATGCACTGATGTTTAAATTGTCCAAAATACACCTGGAAGTAGATAAATTTGCTTACCTTAGAGGTTGTTATCACTCAGTTTCCTTCTGAGTTACACACATACACATATTTAAGTGTAAATAACAACATTAACCAGAATTTTTTCATGAAATATAGATGAGGCATGAGACAAATCTAACACATGACTGAGAGTAGTCAAATTTCATTTCACTTAGCAGGTGTTTGAGCATGTTGAACTGAATACATTTGCTGCCTGTTGTAAATAGAAATCTATATTCTATGTTAATGTTAAAAATTATTGTGTTTTTACGGGTGGATACCTGAAAATAATTATTTACAAAAGACAGATTATTTCTCAGGTGGACTTTTACAGCACTGTGTGGTCATTATGTGAGGAAACCCCTATATTCTAACTCCCCTAAACTCCCTCCTTCTGCAGATGCTGATTTCAAAAGTAAGAGAGGCAGGTAATAGTTGCTTTTGGACAAGTCTGCTTGTGATTTAATCATCTACCATTAAGTGGACTCCTATGTAGCATCTTAATTCCTTAAAGCTAATCATTATCTTTTTCAGACTTCAGGAAAAGCAGAATAACTGGTCAAAAGAAAATGTCCCCAGTAGAGTCCAGTTGTCCCTTCCAGCAAACAAGTCCATCTCCTCTAATAGTAGTGCTATCACATTCCATCTTCCTTTTAACATCATGACAGTTTTTCAAAGAGAAGAAAACATAATATTTTGTTACATTTAGAGAAAAACAAAAATCAATAAAGGTAAATACAGAGAGGAAAAAAGCCCATTTGTTTAGAGGAACATGGTTTTTGTACTTTAAGTACAGAATTAACAATCTGAGGCATGTATTTTGCTGATACAGAGCACAATATCCCAGAAATTGCATTATTTCATATGAATAAGTACATTTTGTTTGTTTTACCAGTAAACACTTCTTTTTCATTCCACTATTCTTCTCCCTTGGGAGATGAATGAAGAATTAGGTGTGTAAGGAAATAGAAAAAAGAGGCTTTTGCAAAATGACAAAACTAGGGGAAAGCATTAGTTTGAAACCAGGACTCTTTTATTTTTCTGCACGTGTAAAGATAAGAGAAGTCCTGCAGAGGGTCAAACAGTGCTTAAGTTGCTAAGTAAAGGAATTGGCCTCCAGAGCAGGTGTTCATGCTGTCTCAGCAGGCAGAGATGGTATACGTTGCATCAAACACAGTTTGCTCAGCATGTGCTCACACCTCCCCTGACCCCTACACTTCCTGGCTTTGCTACCATGAAAGCATCGCAAGAAAGGAGGTGTGTTTGAAAGCAGTGTGGGTGGATCTTTTTAGCAATCAGAAGCTCTCAGCTGCACAGACAGATGAGCAGCAGCCATTTTTTAAAGCCAGACTCTTCCTCTGTCCCTGTTTAAGCAGGGCCCCTGCCCAGCCCCCAGCACTCCTGCTGGGAGCTGGCTGGTTGCCGTGATCATGGCACTGGCATCACAACCTGTTCCAGCAGTTCCCAGGCTGATTCCTTGCCTGCCCAACCTATGGATTTTGCAGTGTTTCTTGAGGCTTGGCCCATTTCAACAGTGTCTCTACTTCTAGGTACAGAAGGACATGACATTTGTAGGCATTCACATACCATATCAATGGAAGAAAGCAGATATGCTTACTTATGCAGAAAGGCTGAGAGAGCTGGGACTGTTCAGCCTGGAGAAGAGATCTTATCCGTGTCTATAAATACCTTAAGGGACGGTGCAAAGAGGACTGAGCCAGGCTCTTTTCATTGATGTCCAGTGACAAGACAAGAGGCAATGGGCAAAAAGTGGAACCCAGGATGTTCCATCTAAACATCAAGAATTACTTCTTTACTGTGTGAGTGATGGAGCACTGGCACAGATTTCCCATAGGGGTTATGGAGTCTCCCTCCTTGAAGAACTTCAGAAGGTGACTGGACATGAGCCAGGTGTCGAAGCTTGAGCTATAAATGTTGGATAGGTTCTAAATATATTAATCCCTAGACATAGTCCTAAAATTAATTTTAGTTGTGTTTTAGTGGTGCTATTGAGTGATTTTTATCATTGAATTTTATTCAACTGTAGTGGAATTCTGCAGGAAACTGTTAACTTTATATGATAATGGGAAGAGAGAGTAAGCAGGTGGGGGATGGATAAAATGCAAAAGCTTGCCTAGGTTTGAAGGTATTTTGCATTTTATTGAATCCTTACAATTCATTCTGGTGTGGCTCTGTTGTTTGAGCAAATCTTTTTGAATCTATCATAATAATCAACTTTTATGGATTATTCAAACACATTTGAAACTGCCATTGAATCAGAAAAGCTGAATCGAAGCCAACTCCACTGTACTATTCTTACTCATATCTAGTGATATGCTGGATTTATTCATAATACGAAGCAAAAAAATATGATTTTTGGTCAGCTGTATACATGTGAATTTACATTTGTTCTCCAACATTCGTGAAAAAGACTGGCATGCTGCTTTAGAGTGTGGAATACAATCTATCAGGCTCTCAATAAACTGGAGAATATATATGTGGTTCAACCTATCTAAAATGAGATGCAGCACTAGCAATATGGAGAGCCCCACAAGGCTAGCAATAAAAGTAGATATACAGTATCTGACATCAGATTGTTTCAAGCTTAATTTCAGTAAAGTAATAAGGTCAGGAAAAGAAACGCTCAGTGATGCACAGATTGATGCTATTAGATAGAAACTACACATTGGCATCCAGCAAACACTTTTTTGTCTTCCTCTCATGGACAGAGCACAACGATATTCAACATAATCCCTACAGATTTATAACCATAAGATTGGACCAAGCTTAGCCTGCTGCGGTCAAGAACAGTACTAAAGCTAAGCTATATACACATTTATTAACACCAAAAGATATTATATTACTCTCATTTTCCAAATATATATATTTTCCAAATATTCTACCAAACACACGCTAGAGTCTGTTGACACACTTGTGGGCAGCCATTAAGGCCTGAAGGCGGATCTTTAAAAGTATCCCATATTACAGCCTTGTTATATATATATGTATGCATTATATATATGTATATGTGTATATATACCAACAAGATGGCAGCAGTGCGTAATAGAACTGAAGGCTAACTCTTTTGGAGACTGAAAATATTTTCCTTTTGTAAATACTCCAAGTGAAATAATTTGTTGCTCATGAGTATTTCATGTCAACTTTCAGCTATCGCTAAGAGGAAAAAAACACTTTGTATCACCCCTAATTGAAATTCATATACTTTTCAGTTAGGCCTGAGAAAAACAAACATAAAAAGGTTCAGAATTGACAGTACTAGGAGTGATACTTCCCATACTTTGCAAGCCCCTGAGTCTTTTGACCTCTCTTTGCTTTGCCACCAGCAGAGGTAAATCACCAGTCTAGGCAAAGTCAGGCAGATTCTTGCTGTTCATGTCACTATTTTGCCGTGAAACACAAGCAGGAAAAGTAACTCCATTCAGCTGCTGAGGAAACATCAAGTCTCAGGAGTCCCTAAGAGTACATTCTTTTCAATTTAGGAAAGATCCAGTTTGTAGGTTGCAATCCTGACTACTCTTCTGCATTCTCGTTAGAGGCTGGTATGTCGCATCGATTTTGTTCAAACTATATTCAGTTTTCAAAGGGGAGAGTCTAGTCTTTTTAAACATATGGGATATGTAAGATAAGAGCTACAACCCTTTTACCATGAAAAAAATACATCCTTGTTTATACAAATACCATATCTGATGAAAACTTAGGTAAAAAATATTTGTATTTTTCTCACATAGTTAAATGATTACATACAAATTAATATCCTTATTATTAATAGCTACATCCTAAAGCCATTTGGGGGGGGGGGTGATGTTACACTTTCCTCTATTTATATCCCATGTGTCTGTCCTCTGTCACTCTCTTTCTCTTTAATCTTGTTTGAGTGTACGGCTCACTCGTCCTTATTTTATTGACTCAATCACAGGCACACTGTCACTTTTTATAAAATGGTCACTGCAGAATCACATCAAGCAAATTCTTGATTCTGCAGTCAGTAATTTAGTGCCTTTATGGAATTGCAATTTCAGGGCTCACTGCTTGTTTTTCTAAAATGTACTTTAGGAATTAGTTACTCCAGCCACAAATCAGTTGAATTTATGCACAGTTGTAATACAGTTTATGGCCTCATGGTACATTGCTTCAAAAACAGCAGATGTGAAATTATGATAAATATAATGAGTGTTTTTTTGCCTGATCTACTGGAGTAGAGAAGGATCTGGAGCGTGTTTACCTATCCCATACAGTACATTTAATGTCTTAGTCAGGACTCCTGACAAAGGCTGATTAATGTCCTCATCTCTTTTATTAAAGATAAGAGTAGCACTGCAGTCAGGAGATAGAAGGCACACCATAAATCTTCGTAAAATGAGCAGTCAAATAATCACTCATCAGAAATAAAATCTACATACATTAACACTAACACTCAGCCTACCGTGTGCCCAGCCATAAAAAAAAAAAAAAAAAAAAAAAAGGAGAGAGACCAGACGGATTTCCGGAAGTTTTAATTTCAACTAGTTCTTTAAGTTTAATGTTACAGTTCCCGTAACCTGGATGCAAAAGCTGGCATTTAAAAGCACATGTGAAAGGACCAGATGCCTTGTCATTACATTAAGAGCATGAAGCAGGCAACAATTAAGCGATTCACTGGAAAGACATAATGCTGATCTATGCTAGCAATTAATCACAGAATACATTAGACAATGATGGGTGACCTACAAATTTTTGACAAAATAATTTTTCATCATGTTGGCGATTTCTTAGCCTAATATGCCTGCAAGGCACAGAGTCCAAACCTGTCATTTATTCCATCTCTCCTTGACAGGCGGCAACCTGTCTTCCAGACAAAATGAACATTATCTGTGCTCACTAGACATTTAGTGCAGGGCTTAGCTTATGACTAATGATAATAGGCAGACAGAAATGTTAGAGTCTGAAATAATGTTCTCTTTGTTAAAGAAATTTCTTGAGGTAGAATTTTTTTTCCCAAAGATACATAAAGATAAAAACTGTTTTTATCTGATTTTTTAATGCAACTTTAAAAAACAACTTTTCATTTCCCAAAATAAACAGAAAAATAGCATCTTTTTTTTTTTTTTTTAATTTGCATCCCATAAGACTTCATGCTACTTGCTGCAAGAATTCATGCTAACAAACTGCTCATGCAACAGGGATCTGAAGTACAGATTTCAACAGAGAAAAGATTAATAAACAGCTTTGCTTAATAGCTGCTGATTTTAGTTATCTTATTTTTGTCAGTTTTACATAAATGAAGTAGACTAAACCATTCATTTACCATTCATTTTTACCTGATAATAATGTAACCATAGACAGTCCTCATATTATTGCTCTTGTTCTTGGACAGATATATGAGTGGATGGAGCCTAAATCCATTGTGATAGAAAATATGTTAGAAATGTAAAATGATGAGAACAGGTTGTTTATTCATATTGACTTTTAGTCTTCATTAATATACCAGTGTTGTACATTTTGTGATAGTTATCCACTGGGAGAATAAAATGTAAAATAATTTATTAATTTTTGGTCTTACCAAACATTTATGGAACAGTGAGCCCTAGCTAACTCAGGATCCAAGTGCCAGGAGCAGAGGAGACAGCAAACAGACTACAGAGTGTTTTCTGTCTGTATGATGAAACTTCAGAAGCAAAGTCTTGATTGAGCACTCATTCAGTCTTCATCACACAAAGACTCTAGTCATGCTATTTTATGCTGGGTTCTGTACAAACATAGAACAATCAACATCCCAGAGGCTATACTTGAACGAATTAATCTTTTGCACCTTAGATTTAAGCTGGGCGCACATTTGGGTTTTGATTTTATTCCCTCTGAGGTCTTTGGCAACCTTTACACTGGTAACTGGATAAAACCAACTAAGAGGACAATTTTTAAGAAACAATGGAACTTAAAGCTGAAAATAAAGTTTGTTATGTCAGGAGACTGAAAGCAAGTTTAAATAATATATATTTTAAATACTTCTATAAAAACTAAATTCTCATAAAGTGTGGAGGTAATTTTAACAAGATGTGCATCCTCTTAAAAATATTTAGGTTGTTTTATCTGGTATAGTTCAACATCACACATGAATTTGTAAAGATTTGTAAATCAGAAAGTTATCTTCACATAGAATTTCATTATTGAGCTGAAAATAACCCCAAATAAATATATTTTGCACTGGCCCAAGGTTTTTACATTTCAGCAGACAAAGATGTACAACAGGACAAAACTTGTCCTGTTTCCTACATTGTATTTGTTATTTTACTGTTTACAAAGTGTGTGATATAAATAGTTAAGGACAAGAATATTCTGACTAATGATTTGGTTTTGACTGAAATTGCAGTTATTTTTTTCTTAGAGGTTGACATTTAGGTTTTTACAAAATGGCAAAAAATTGCACGTGATTTCTGAAAAATGTTTACTTTATCTCTGAAAATTCAGTAAATATATTGAGTTTTTGTTACTACTTTTAAATCAAATCACACAGAAATCATGTGTAAGTTACAGTGCAGTGTTTGGGGGTGGGGGGGAGAAGCTTCTGTATTTTGTCTTAAAATATGTTGACTGAAAAAGAATGAGTGAATTATCTTTTCATCTTTTAAAAATACCAAAGATTTCCAGTTAGGGGATTAAGGTAGTATGATTGTGAAAACTTATATTTTAATATCCATCTAATGTTTGGAAAACAAATACCCTTGGTCTTCACTGGCTTCAAATCCTTAATATTTTCTGAGGATCCATTTCATCTCTTTTAATACGAAAAAAACCACATAATCTTTTTCCCATGATAAGACCTAGCACTATTTATTTGTACTGATTCATCAGTCCTAGTTCTATAAGCAACAGAAAGGAACAGCAAAAATACTTCTAAATCAATGCAATATTTATAAAAGTAAGTGTTTTTCCTCACCTTGAATCCAGTGGGAAATTCTTTTTGTTTGTTTGTTTGTTTGTTTGTTTGTTTGTTAACGCAAAGTTGACCCAAATTGTCATCTATCTCCCAGCCTGCGGACAGGAAGCAAAAACAAAATTTTTTTGAGTACTGCTATCTAACAATCTGAAGTCAAAATCTTTGTTGGAGTCTATCATTAAAGGAGTGTCAACATAAAAATATATTTTATAGAGCCAGTCTAGAAGACTTCATTGATGTTTGTGAATCTGAATTATGAGCTTACTTGTTAATTTTGCTTTTCCCCAAAAACATATTTATATTTTGTCATTATGATCCTTTTAATTTACTCTGGGGGAAAGAAGAGTAGTGTCCTTGTTCAAATACAAACTTTATTGACATGTTACTTATGTAAGATTCAGGAAATACTGATGAGTAAAATACACATCTGCTATGGCTTGATTAATTCATGTACCTATGACACTATAAGTTTTAAGTTTATTCATTAAACCAATAAAAAATGTTTATTGTTTAAAGGAATTCAATGGTCAGCTTACAAGCAATTGACTCTTCAGGTTTTAGGCATATAAAAAGTATACTGGAGAGTTCATCTGTTGGAATGGGAACCCATGATACATGGGCCTTTAGAGATACTAATTTCCAAGCAAGGGGACACATTTTGACTTCCTGAGAATCAGCGTGTATAGAAAAAACTTTTTTTCCTGTGGGAGTGAATAGGTATTTTATGATAACTTTAAATATTCTATTTTCTTTTGCATTATAAACATTCTCAGCAGCTTTTTGTATGTCCTTTCACTACCACCATTTTGAAAGTCTGAATTATTACTTGACTTGAATTTCCTGACAACCTCTACTTCAAAGTCAAGGTTTTGCCTCACTTTTATGAAGCTAAAGTCTCTGTCTTTTAATGTTGTGAAAAGGTATAGCTCCCTCTAAGAAGTCTATTTAACTTCAGGAAATTAAAGTTTAGCCCTAAAGATGAATATGGTGTTTTTAGAGGCTGATCTCTTCTTCTGTACCCTTTGAGATATATATATTTATATATATATATATATACACACACACACATAATGCTCAAGTCTTATAGTGCATAATTAGGAGATGTACCTCATTCAAACGCACCTTTGTCGCACACATTTTTCACTTGGATACCAAAAAGCAATCCTGCATCTCACTTACTGAAAGTATCTACATGTTCTCTGGACAAAAGCCCAAGGGCAACACAAATGTCAGCTGCCTTTTTTTTTTTTTTTTTTTTTTATCTACTACTTGAACTGCCTCAAACTCTCAAAAGATTCTGGACATGTGCTTTTAAGCCAATCATAATTCTAGTGTGTGAATGCTCAAGTTTCTAGTGCCATTCACCTAAGAATAGTAGCTTTTGAAGGTTAATATAGTTTCATTTCTCATGTAATTACAAAAATATATGAGAGGATAGATGGTGATACAACCTTACTAGCTTTGTGTATTCTGATTATGTGAAAATGAAGAAGAAAATCTGTACTAAATATTAATTTTGAGTGCAGATGGAAAGAACAAAAACTAATTTGCTATTACATTTCTTGCTTTTACATCAACACAAAGTAAATTCAATTTTTAATCAAAAGAGCAAAATAACCTTTACCCTCCTTAATTACTGCACAGAGATAGAATTCTAAGTACTTGGGAATTTTCAGAAAATGAAAGTAGATTGTCAGTAACTGATCATAATGCTACAAACCTTGTTTTCAGTTTGCCCAGATTGTTCTAGGAGAATAAACAACTATCTATCCCAAATATTAAGCCACATAGCCTGATCTTCTTCTGGTGAAATTTTCAGAGGAATTAAAAGAAGTTTAGCAAAAAAAGTTAAAACACGCTGAATTCCAGTGGGATTTTGACACTTCTTCCCGTCTTTGAATATATCATCCCACAGATCAGAACTAATGTTGAAGTTCTAGCTAGAAACTAGGAAGTCACTGCAGCTCAGAGAAAATTAGGCAAAGGTTTGCTTTCAGAGATATTCCAGGTGTGAGCTACAGTATTTTGTGAGCTGCTATTTCAAATTTAGATAAAGAATGGTTTGGTATATGACACACTACAGAAACCAGAAAAAAACATGGAGTGAGTAACCTTATCCATAGCAGAAAGAAATTGATGTCATCTCTTAGACAAGGTAAAAGCAAAGAAATAAGGAATACATGGACAAGGATGCTATTTGATTGTGAAACTACTGCTGAGAATTCAAGTCTGCTTCACGTGAACCAACAGACAGACTATCGTTTTCAATATAAAGTTCTTATTACTTTCCCATTTTGTTGATTTTGCCTCAGTCCTTCTCTACTACACTCAAGCCAGCTCTTATTCATGTCTTTTCCCTTTACAAAATTTGCTTGCACACTCAGTAGCCCTAGCAAGGTCAGATGCAATAGTGTTGTAAATATGGGTCCATTGCCAGGCTGAAATTTCAGCTGTCTGTACTTCCTAGGGAGAGGGTAAACAAATAAGAGCCCCTGGAAGGCTACATGATGGACTTAAGGGAAAGAAGAATCAAAACAATTTCTTCATTAGGCTCCAATATACAGTCAGCGAGGAAAGAATGGAGCCATGCCACAAACACCAAGACTATTTCTGTGAGATCTGTAAAAAGAGAGAAAAATCTCATGATCAATGTGTCAAAAGCAGCTGAGAGATCTAATGGTGCTGACATGGATGCACCCAGTGCCCCATTATTTCTACCATCATTATATGGCTTTTTTTGTGTGTGTGTGTGTGTGTAGTTACTCTCAAAAGGCAATAGAAGAATGTGTTTTTACAGATGAGAAATTATTTGGGGTAATTCTGTTTGGTCTATCGCAATTATATGTTGCTGGAAGAAAAATTATATCCTTTTTATGAATGAATACTTTGTAAATTCTGTGCATTCAAAATAGTCTTGATTTATCATATTTTCTTTACTTACTTGTCTTTATATTCATCTAATTTAGGTTGAAAGATGAAAACAATACAGATAAAAATGTACAGATTATTTAAGAGAGCTTAGAGAGTGCTGCAAAGAGCAATGTAAAAGCTGAATGTAAAATCAGATGAAGACTAGAAGCCCGTTAGCAGTGTATGCAAAGATTATATGTTCATGTTATCATACTGGTGGAAGAGCAAATCAAGGACAACTTGTAGACTATGAAATAGCTGCAGTGGCTGTGGGCCAATCATGTCATAAACATGAACCTACAGAACCTGAACTGTCATTTATTTTATGTCAGTTCAGGTTCTTACTTATTTATTTTCCAGACTCAAATACAATGGAAACAATAAAAGGAAGACTCAACTAGCAGAGGTCTCACCTCTATTTTGTATAATTTGCTGCTTAAAAGCTTACAGAGTAAAACATGTAAATATATGCAGACCTGAGAGTAAGACCTCAGTAAGGAAATTACAGAGTATGGCTGAGGAAACTATGGGCCATAAACAAGAAAAGCACTATGGCTGCTAAGCATCTAGAAACCTGCTATAAATTGTTGCAGAGGTTTTGCTTCAGTGGGTTTACTATTCTGGGAGAGGTTGGCTTTTGGCTACATGTGGTGGAGAATTCACTGGGGCAGGAGATCACAAGGATTCTCACTACTCCAGCCCAGCTGCAGCTCTCAGCGCTATGAATGGGGGAATCTGTCAGAGTTATTACCCAGACCTGGCATGCATTTTTTCCTTTCAAGCAGCACGACTTGAAGAGAGAGGTACTGGAAATCTCATAATGATGCTGCTGCTTGTAAGATTTCCACTCCAGTGTTTCCAGTGCTGAACAATTTCAGATAAGACATGTAATCATTTCAAGTCAGATCTTCTGTTGATGTAAATTAGACTAGGTCCACTGGAGTCAATTAAAATACCTTAGTTTTAAATGATTTCTTTCTCCCTTAGCCTTGAGGTGTTTATTCACACCTTACTTTTGAGAATCTGAATCTTTCTTTTCAGTAGTATTATTTGTTCCTCTCGTAAAGGAGTCTGGGCAGAAAGAATCGTGTAAGCCTGTGCCTTTATTGGGGCTTATTGCATGCTGTTTTGAAGGATAGTGAAGCGAAGGTGAAGAAGCTTAAAAGCAAAACTAAATGTATAGAACAACAGGAGAGAAATTTAGGGCCAGATGTCTGAATGAGCTTGGAACCTATTCAAATGTATATGTGAAATGGACAGATTTACAAATGTCCAGAGTAACTAGTGGTAGGAAACATTCTTAAAAACTTGTTTCAATCAAATCTGAAGGCAAAGAAATTAGGAAGTTGTTCTCCTGTCTGGATCATGAGAAAAAAGAAAAAAAAAAGGGGGGGGGGGGATAAATTCATTTCCACCTTCAATTTTAATGATTTTCTAGAATAAGTCTTTGTTACTGAACTCCATCACAGTTCCTCACAGCACAATTCCATTCTTCCGGAGACAAGACAATGAAAGACTGGTTGATTCTTTGCAGCTAGCTTTGCAGCATTTCCATGCTGCACAATCCTGTTTAAAGGAGAGGTAGCTGTGGTCCTTTCTTTGACCAGAAGGAGATAATTCTTTTCTTTGCAGCCTTTGGCCAGATCTGCATGCTTTGCCATGCTCCTATTCAGATATTGAATTAGAGGAAAGTACGACTACTTTTAGTTCAAAAGAAAAATTTCCAACAAGCATGTCCCAGTCTATCAGAGGTGTGTTGTGCTGAACCTTCAATAGAAATATCCCCTAACATAGCATCCCTTCCTACTACCATTAGTAAAACAGTGGACTCTGCCAGATCATAGAAGTGAAGTAAGATGGTACATTTATGCTAATTTTTCACATTTTTATTTTTGAAAGTTGCCAACCTTTACAAAAATATAAGAATACCCTTTCAATTATGACTTGTAAGCAGTTCCAATATCTGCTGACAACAATAGAAAATAGCTCTAGGAAAGGTGTGAAATGGTATATTAATCATGACATGATGATAAATCTACAATCTAGTAATATTTTTAAAGTTAACAGCATTATTTAGTTAATGCTTAAAGAGAAATCATAGAATACCCCGAGTTGGAAGGGACCCATAAGGATCATCAAGTCCAACTCCTAAAGAGAAGAACTCCTAAAAAAAAAGAGTAGTTTGTTATGAAGATATGCACAACTAATAGTAAGCCAAATTTGGAAGCACACAAAACACTTCTTTATTCCTAGTAGCTAAATTTCGTACATGCACCTGACCCATTTCTTCACAATTTTGGATTTTAGAATACCAGGCTAAGCCTTCATCAGTTCTCTCTATGATACCACCAAAACTGAATGACTGGAAATCCAGTCATGAACAAAACCTCCTGAATAATCTGCTACTAGAAAAAACAGCTACTATTTGGTCAACCCAGTGAGAACTAACATAACTTGAGACATCATGCCTAAAATAGCATAAAGAAACTGGTAGATGCCTTGCATATGTACATGCTTTTTTAGCTATTTGCATCTTCTAAAAAAGGCTCTATTTCTTTCCTCTCAAAGGAAAACTACTGCAATATGCATATAAAGGTCTAGCTGTCTAGGCCACAAGGATCAACATAACATGGAAGGTTCCCTTCTACCTAAAAGGCATGGTCAACCTAAAGGAAAGGCAAGTTTGGAACATTTCTTCTACACGGAAACAGATTTGCCTATTCTTTTTACTTCAAGCAGAATATAACCAGTTACAGAAAATGATGATCTGAGAGTTCTGGACTAGAAATATGAAAATTCAGCCCAAACCTCTCCCTATGCCTTAGGGTGGCAAGTGTGGCAGTGACAACACTCTGTCTAAGTGAATTCATATGGGGAATGTTTTGTGCATAAGGTAGTATGGGCCACTAGCTGGTAACATTGAGTAAAATTCTACACAGTGTTCAGCTTTATCTGCTCCCATGAAGTCAGTTGCAGGTACTGCAAGACAGGGTTTCTCAACACTTACAGGGTAGGGCCTATGATTGTCATCCTAAGTAACAGAGAGGGTTTTCCAAATATACTACATAAAGGTAAGGCATAATGAGAACACAATACAGATATAAGTACCTGAAAGCAGAAATTTATGACCAAATGTGGGGAAGAACACTCCATTGGATGACACAATTAACAGTCCTGAGGAACTTTATTGATAATATTCAGCCAAAATACTATTAACAGGAGTATGACATTGCTTGTGTAGGATACTGACTTTTTTTCTTTTCTATTGAAGCTAATTGTAATGTTATAGACTGTCCCTTTATAAGTTACTATGGTTCTAGAGGTGTTTTAGAACATTTCATGCAATAAAATGTGACTCATAAATTGCTTTGATTTCTTTCACAGAAATGGAGTGTGCACAGTGTAATCAGATGTGATTCATTTATTTCTCCTAAAATGTATTCTCAAAAATCCATTTTAGGATCTAGATTTTTTGCAGAAAATCCCTCAGATTTTCCTAAGGGATCTATACTCTAATGGCACAAAAGGCAAGCCCATCAGACATTACACCAGGCATACAATTATAGGATGTGTCCTAACAAAATCCTGCAAATCATACCACATATTATACTGGACTCCCACATATCTGAAATTCACGGTTACCCAAACCACCTACCTACTGTAATCACAGCATTGTACAATGCGTGGGTGCACAGCATTCAGCCTGCTGAGATCTATTTCATGACTCCCAGTGCATACCAGATACCAGACTGGTAGATTACTATATCTGTATTCTCCTGCTTGTCACAGTGAATAAGTGATTTAATATGTAGTTGTAGAATTTATGCTTGATTTTATTTATTTATTATTTTTAGGAAAGGAAAAAACAGCATTCTTCTTACTAAACTTCTATTCACTCTCAAACTGTGATGTCATAACTATCTACCTTTCCAAAAATTTTGGACATATCCTTAAGCACCTCTTCACAAGAATAAAAAAAAAAAAAAAAATCTTTTGGGGGAAAAGAAAAAAAAAAAACATAATAGATGGAGTATGAAACATAAAATAGTGAATTTAACAATAGTTTACAGTCATCTTCTGCAGTGCATCTCAGATTGTATTGTACTGGATCATTTTGTTTGTTTATTTGTTTAGAATAGATGTACGATGATGATAAAAGAATGTTCCAGTTGAAAAGTCAGTCTTAAATATGAGAAAAACTAAAAAGGGCATTAAGGCAAAGCATGATATGCTAATTCAGCTTTCTTGGGTAGATTATGATAAAGAATTTAATTATAGGATGCCATCATATTTTACCCTGGGACCTCTGCGTCCTTCAGTTCACAGGATGGACGGATGTTCACTTAATGAGCAGTGATCCAATATAGTTTTTATTCATATTGTTCAATGGATAGCCTCAGGCCTTATTTACTGTATATTATTCAGACCAGATATGAAGAAAGAATTATTAATTTCTTTTTTTTTTTCTGCATCTTCACAATGTTTTACTATTCTTTTTCTACAGAACACCCTCACGATGAAGGTTTTTTTTTATGATTTCCCTCAAAACATATAGAGAAACAAGGCACAAAGGCTAAAGATGAAAAAAAGGGCTAAAGATGGAAAAAAAAAACATCATTTTGGATGCCCAATTTGTAAAGTCCAGAACTTAATATCACAGAATATATGGCACAGAATTACAGCTCTCCTTCACTTACCTTGCAGCATTTTTGCCAGCCCCAGAGTGCCAGAATTTCTGAGAATATTTTTTTCTGATTTTTTTTTTTTGCGTTTCCTTATCTCATTCATCAGTACATGTAGAACAAAAGAACCATTCTGCAGAAAACAGGATCCTTAATAACTTAAACCTCAACATCCCTAGAGAAGAGCTATCTAGCACACTAAATTTCTCTGATTTCTTGATTCTCCATCAAGGAGTGTTGAGTGCTGCCAAGATTTTCTGCTTCTTGACTTCTTGTATACTATATGAAAAATTGCCTTTAGGGCATCTCGAGGGTATCCTTACCTTTTGGACATCTAAGCCCATCCCTTCTTCAAGAGTCAAGCATTCCAGTACATTGCATGCTATATGGCCCTATGGAAACATAGTGGAAGACTGACCTGTTAATGGCTATATCATAAAGCAGAAGTTTATTTGATCAATTAGAAGTGTGTAACTGATTTTAAACATAGTTTTGGAGTGCTTGGCTTCACAAGGGAAATGTTTATGTGGCTTCTAGGTACTTCTTTGTAAGGTAACAGAAAAACACATCATCATATAGCTTCACATTGACATCAACAGTGGTCAACAAGACAGATTTCAGCTTACTCATTTGTTTCATCATGTTCTAGTGCAATGGAGGACCATGACCCTTTTTATAGAGAGATATTCTGTGACTCTCTGATCCTGTTTTGCACTAGTAGGTGCTCTGACTGTTGTTCAACAAATATTTGTTGAAAACAGAAATCTCAAGGCTCAAGAATTCTGGATTCATTTCTACGTTTTGGAAGACAGAGTGCTCTTTAGGGCTCAGACATTTCTACATGTTTACTAAGGCTGATCTCCTACTTGGTCTGTGTTTTCTCCTGTTTGTCACCGTGCCAGACTTCTGCTTACCCCTTCTTCATCATCCTGGTATCATCATCCTGGTCTCATCACCCTCAGAAACCCTGGATCTCAACTCCCACGCATTTTATGTCAGTTCATTCTATTTATAAAAGCCACCCTTCCTCTTACACTCTCCAAGTTGTTTTTTTCCCTGGATTCTCAGCCAAATGTAAGGGGTTTTTTGTTTGTTTGTTTGTTTTTTAAATATGGTGAAACAAGTTTCTCTTAAACTTAGAAACAACCAAGCTGGTCTTGCAAACCTTTCTTGGGAAAAAAAAAAAGAGGAAAAACAAAAAAACAACAACAACAAATTTGAATCTGAGTGAGACAATTCTACAAAGAAACGTTTATCTCAAAATATTAATGTTTTGGCACAGATTTAAGCAACTAAAAACATGGTTTTCTAAAGGGAAGCATCAACTAACTTGGCTGCAGGCAGCACTACTGGCTCCACCTACAATAAATCCATGTCCCTTACACTTAAATAGCCAAGTCTGGAAATGTTGCTTTTCCATTTACAAATGGATCAATTTGCCTCTTCTGATCCATCTCCTTGCATCATCTTGCACCAAACAACCACAAACTCAGCAAGTCTTCCCAGACATGAATTCCTCCGGTGTGTACTGGTGTAGTGCCAGGACACTGCCAGTGAGGGATCACTATGGTTGCAGCACTTCTGTCCTTTGGCTATTTGACAGGAGCCATCATCAACCAGTGAAGTGAAAAAAAAAAAAACAACCCTGGGGCAGTTTTCAAACATTTCAAGACAGCTTGAAGGTATCTGCAAAGTAAAGGCACCATTATCAATTGATGTCTTGTCCATCAGTATGGACAGGAATTTTCTGACCATTTCATTTTCACTGGAAAATGTTGGTCTGGAGAATTTCTCAAGGAATGAAACTCACCAATGCCAAAGGTGGAACTCTGGACAAAATGGGTACAAGTATTCTATAATTTATTTGGGGATTTGAGCAATCTTGGGGCTTTGAGCAACCTAGTCTAGTAGAAGGTGTCCCTGCCCATGGCAGCGGGGGTGGAATTAGATCATCTTTAATGTTCCTTCCAACTCAAACCATTCTATGATTCTATGACTGATGCAGTTTTGAACCCAAATTTACTGTGTATTGGTTCCATTTGGGTGTATAAAACACCAGCAAAGCTGGAACATGTAACGAGAAACAATCTGAATTTGCCCTAATCTCTAACACAGGCATACAAGCATGAACAGACCAGTCAGTCCTGACTGTACTTTCCCACTTGTGTCCTCCACACCAAATTCTGTATTGCCTTGCAGCATCACATGGAAAATACTGGGAAGCCAAAGTGACCTTTCTAAATGTGCCTGAGATTACAACATAGATGCACACACAAAGTTCAGCACAACTAAACTTTTAGATAAGGTAGTCATAGGAAAAGGAAGTCTCATTCAGATCAGAATAGCCAAGACTGTGACAGTCAAAACATTTTTTCTCAGTCCTCCACATGGCAGGTAGGTGCCCTAAATATGACTCTATTGGCACTTCTGAATCTTGTAAAAATCTGCCTGCATCCATGAAGACTTTTTTTTTTTTTTTTAAATCTTGAATATATCCCAGTGCCAAAAGGAAAGAAAAAAAAATGAAATCAGATTAAATTTTTCAATGCTTTCTAGTTTTCATTATTTCTTTCAAAACTATAACACCCACGTATTTGCAGTTTGAAGGGTAAAATGTCATAAAACTGCCAAACTACTCTGTGGAAGACACTTATAACCCAAGCAAAACAGTCCAGAACCACAAGTCTCATCAAACACCCTGTGATTGTCACCACAAGCAGCACCAGAAAAATGAGCACAGTATTTCAACATTACCAAAAAATATCTTTCAGGATAAAGAAGCATGAAAGTGAGACAGAGATTCCAGAGATGATGAATGATGCTGAAGTTTAAGCTGGTGGCGTTCAATGGCACTATGCACCAGGAGAAGAAAGTGCATGTAGTTTGCATAGTAGTAGGTCACTGGCAATGTTTCCACTGGAAGATGCACACATTATAAGTTCTACTGCTGGAAGCTGAATCATGCTCTTTTTAACAGTCTGAAAGTACTATATTCATTCTGTTTCATAAGCATTATCACTTACCATTGCCACTTCTCCACTGGTTTCTTTAGATGGCTTTTGTCTGCTGTATGTGAGGGTCTTCCCCTCTGCTGCATCTATCCCATCGAGCGGTTTTGCTTCACATGTTTTCTGTACCAGTTCTTCATTTCAAATCTCAGCTCATTGACTAAACATCTGAGTTTGGCTCTCCTTCTGCCATCATTCGTGTAATCATATTATTTTAATTCTGTAAGGTCTTTAGGGATACACTTTGCGTGAAAGAAACATTCTAAAGTCTTGAACCATATAATCAATAGCAGCAGTGTGGTTTTCATTAACAGTAATGCTTTGACCCCTCTTGTATGTCAGATTAAGAAATAATGCCAAATACTGACCTCTTACCTATTTGGAAAAGTCTGGCATGATCTTTAAACCACAGCATATGCAAAGAACAATAAATACATTTTCCTGAAGTCAAAGTCTGGGTTGCATAGCACTGTGAAATCAGAAATGCAAATAACAAAATATGGGATATGTGTTGTTTAGCATAGCAATACAGCAAGTACATATGACAGCAATAATCACTTCACTGTCAGAGTAAATGTGATATACAACAGCAACTGAAATCTACCATTAAAAAACTAAGGAAACGCAGCTCCTGAATCCTAATTGTTTATTTCTAGCATGAAGTCCTATCTCAGCCATTGACCAAATGAAAATGGAAAGGGGCTTATAATTTGAATAAAACACATGCTGATGATGAATAATTTATTCATTAATAAAAACTAATAAGCTGACCCCCACAGCAAACAATTGCATTTAGTTTTTCCATGTGTTACAATTGTACTGAAAGCATAGCTGTTAATGAAGTTCTTTTGTTCTGTTGTTAGTTTACGTTTATGCAGAATATCTCACTGATCATATTTTTCACACTCCATATATCCTGACTTTTTGTTTCAATTACTGAACTAAACTTTATTTGCTAACTAAACTGCAATACACTATAGAAATAACAGCAGGGAAAATCTCTTAGCATTGCCTTCCAGTTTGGGGCCTACTTCTGAAAGGAGTACTTACTATTGTAAAATCATAATGTCTATGTGTATCTGCTGTTTATTTCCACAGAGGTAGCTATGCATGTATGCAAGCACTTTGTGTTGTGTGGACATTCATACTCCGAGCACCTCTGGCATGCTCCGTGTTTATGGGAGATGCAGCACCCCCAGGGACACCAGAGGGCAGCAGTCTTTCCAGACCACATGCGGCCATCCCATAATCCTGCCAACCACATTTGGACAAAAGCACCTCCTGTTGCTCATGGGGTCTGGGTAAGAGACTCAAGAGCTCCTAATACAACAGATGCATGGAACTTCAGAGCCTCACTGCATAAGGCAAAGGGCTGGATTTTTATTTTTTAGTATGTGTAGAGGTCAATTTCGTATGTTATTTAAAGCTAAAGTTCTTGTAATGCATAAACTGAGCCTAAAGCATGTCTATTAGAGAGTGAAGCTGGACAATCAGAAAGACATGAGTGGGACCATCTAAATTTTTCTTTATTGCAATAAAAGACTTAAGCAGAAGACAGAGATAGCATCTTCCAGATACAGAGGGTTGTCCAAGGTAGAATGTGTTCTAAATATGTACCGCTGAGGCTATGATGCTGAGGAAATTCTGCCACTTAATAAGTACTAAGTAACTCCCTTTGAAATAACTCTACCCCCTTAGAAATATCTCATATACTTACTTTTGTGAAGTGTGTAAGCATAAAGTGTAAGGCTATTCCACCTGTCTTTTCAGAAGGACATCTCTTCAATAGTATCGAAGATCTTGACTCATTTCCAAGGAGAGTGAGTGAGTCTTTGAGTGGATCCTCACTTTCACAAATACTAGCTCCTGTTACATACTTGTGCTGTGCTTGTGTAGTCCTACTTGATTGAACCGGCTGTTAAAATCACAGATATTTTCCAAATTACCCGCTTAAAGCTAATTCTAGCAAGCTCTGTTGCCTACTGCTGTTGTAGGCTTGGAGCTATGCTACCAGAGCTCAGCTTCTTGGACCTTCACAGGATCTTCTTTTTTGTTCTCTTCTTCCTCCTCCTCCTCCTAGTCCCCCACAGCTGTCCATCCAGTTGAGCAGAAGCAATACTCCTTACCCCTGCTTTGACATTCCCTGTCCTCATTCTGGCAATCAGCTCATATTTAAAAGTCAGCAAGAGCTTTGTCACATAAGCCATATTATCACAGTGTCCTGGCTACGTTATAGGTATATTTATTTAATTATTTCTGTTTTAATGTACAGTCAATGCATTTTAACATCAACCATAAACAGCTAATAACAACTATGATGAGCAAAGAATCAAGGCATTTGGACCTGAAGTCTCCTGACAGAGAAGCTGAGTGTCCTGTTTTTGACAAGCCTCACTCTTAAAATAGCTTATGATATGTTACGGCCTCCTTTGTCTTAGTTATTTATTATATTCTAATTATTAGTTTATGCTAATGTAGGGTGTGTGAGCACAGAAGTAAGATACTCACTGTTCAGATAACACTGGCTAGATACTGTAGTTAAGTTCATCTAAATTAGACTAGATAGCTAGATACCTTAGTCACCACATAGTCGTCCCCATCTCTAACAGGTCAGGATTATAAAAATTCTCACTATACTCACATATCAGACATCTGTAAATAATGCCTACAGTGGTTGTTCTCATGAATCCCACAGAAGTGAATGAGGGGCTTGCTTTACAGAAGGGATGGGCATCCTCCTCTCCATTGAAAAATCTTTCTACAGCAATTAGACTCTGAAAGCTGATTCTGCGAGATGCAAAATATGTTTGCCTTGTTCAGAAAAGCATTTTCAATGAATGTTTAAAGTTAAGTGTATAACTGCAGCCAGTAACAGTCAATTTGGTGTTCATCATCTTAAAAATGCACGTATGTATTTTGGCAGGTTGTGCTGGAGATCTCAGTAGTTTATAGGAATGAGAAGGGTATTATGACTTAAGTTGAAAGAGTCAGAAAGCAGGACCCTGTTGATTAGAATGAACTCCAGGTCTTCTTCCATTCTTTTTTTCACCTAGGAGAACATACCCTACTAGTTTCCTCTGTCCTCTCCACTTCAGGTTTCCTAAAAAAAAAAAAAAAATACCTATTTTGCGTTATTTAAAATATTCCAATAGCTGTTCTTCCACATCTCCTGTCTATTCAATGCAAGTGAAAACCGTAAAATGAAGTTGAGTAATTCTGGCATCCAAAGAAAGTGCAAGGAGACACTTTTGAACAGCCAGAGGACACAAAAGCACAGCTATATTATACTCTTTGTCATTCCAAGTTTAACAATAAGTATATTAATCACCAGCACCACTGAAGTTTTGTGTGCAATTAGCATTTCAACGCCCTCTCCCTTTGCTGGGGTGGAGCAGTTTGCCTCCATTGTGAGCTGCTCTTAATTGTGGTGCAAGAATGGACGGTTCTATGATTGCATTTTGGAAACTGGTGGTGGTTCAGTTGTAAGAGGCAGGCTCAAGTTTCTCTGTTTGTTTGTTTATTTGTTCCTGTACTTGTACTTCTGCTGTGTTAACTCATGGAAATTGCTCAGGGACAGATTTAAATCAAAACAGACAGTTTCCATTTCTGCTCTGTAACTAGTAAGATTTGTTTAAAATGTGCTGCTGCTGGAACATAAGGCATGTCTGGAATGTTTGTTTACTTGCCGTTCTTAGCATGTGCCCTTTTGTGAGGAGACAGGGCTTTCAGCAGTGCAAATCTCCTGTGCCAGTGGCTGGGCCTCTTTAAATAATTATAATAATTGTGGATTGAGGTGGGTAATTCTATTTTTAAATAAAGGTGCATGTATGTTATTTAATGTGGTGGCTTCAGATATTAACCTCATACTTTACTGGTCTTTTAAAGACTTCCACAAACTACACAAGCACACACATGTAAATGGTTCCTAGGATTATGCCTCAGCAACTTGAAAATGTTTGTATTTCTTCTGTGCTGGGTATATTTTGCTTACCCAAGCAGACAAGTCCTTTCTGGTTAATCCTACCCAGTTCTGTGACTTGCCCATCCCATGGGGATTTGGTGCATGGAGGTTATTTGTTCTATTAATCAGGAGGTTCCTAAATTCTAATCCTTGGTAAAGCACTGGATTGCCATCTGACCTTGGCAAGTCACTTGACCTCCTTTTGCCTCAGTCAATCCAGCTGGAAAATTGGGTAAAAAGCAGGACTTTTCTGAAAAACAGATGCTGCATCTGAGATGAGATTCCTTTTGCAAATAATAAAGCAAACCAAGAGACAGAAAGGGGAGCTTTTGCAAAATTCAACTTTCGGGACTTTACTAATCTTTGTTACATTTTACCCTTTGGTAGGAGATTCATCAAAATGCCTTGTTTGACAAAACAATGTACGCTGGTGGCTGAACGGCTGATGCAATATTTATGCAAACATTTATGCATGTGTTTAACTTGAAAGACCACATAGCTTTCTTCATTTAGTAATTTACAATGGCTTCTTCTTGATGTAGGAGGAATGAGGTAATGAAGGGACTTGACATGGATATCATATCTGACTGAGCCAGCAACATGCCACAAACCACATTCCCTGCACTACTCTGCTCTGCTTCACTGTTCTTGTGGGGGAAAAAAAAAAAAGAGAGAGAAAGAAAGAGAGAGAAGGGGGGAGCGGGGGAGAAAGAAAGAGGGAAGGAAGGAAGGAAGGAAGGAAGGAAGGAAGGAAGGAAGGAAGGAAGGAAGGAAGGAAGGAAGGAAGGAAGGAAGGAAGGAAGGAAGGAAGGAAGGAAGGAAGGAAGGAAGGAAGGAAAAGAAAAGAAAGAAAAGAAAGAAAGAGAGAGAGAGAGAAAGAGAGAAAGAGAGAGAAAGAAAGAAAGAGAGAAAGAAAAAGAAAGAGAGAAAGAGAGAAAGAGAGAGAGAGAGAAAGAGAGAGAGAAAGAAAGAAAGAAAGAAAGAAAGAAAGAAAGAAAGAAAGAAAGAAAGAAAGAAAGAAAGAGAAAGAAAGAAAGAAAAAGAAAAAGAAAAGAGAAAAGAAAGAAAAGAAAGAAAAGAAAGAAAAGAAAGAAAGAGAAAGAAGGAAAGGAAAGAAAGGAAAGGAAAGAAAGGAAGAAAAAGAGAAAGAAAGAAAGAAAGAAAGAAAGAAAGAAAGAAAGAAAGAAAGAAAGAAAGAAAGAAAGAAAGAAAGAGGGAAAGAAAGCGTGAAAGAAAGAGGGAAAGAAAGAGAGAAAGAAAGAGAGAAAGAAAGAGAAAGAGAAAGAGAAAGAAAAAGAAAAAGAAAAAGAAAAAGAAAAAGAAAAAGAAAAAGAAAAAGAAAAAGAAAAAGAAAGAAAAAGAAAAAGAAAAAGAAAAAGAAAAAGAAAAAGAAAAAGAAAAAGAAAAAGAAAAAGAAAAAGAAAAAGAAAAAGAAAAAGAAAAAGAAAAAGAAAAAGAAAAAGAAAAAGAAAAAGAAAGAAAAAGAAAAAGAAAAAGAAAAAGAAAAAGAAAAAAGAAAGAAAAAGAAAAAGAAAAAGAAAAAGAAAAAGAAAAAGAAAAAGAAAAAGAAAAAGAAAAAGAAAAAGAAAAAAAAAGAAAGAAAAAGAAAAAGAAAAAGAAAAAGAAAAAGAAAAAGAAAAAGAAAAAGAAAAAGAAAAAGAAAAAGAAAAAGAAAAAGAAAAAGAAAAAGAAAAAGAAAAAGAAAAAGAAAAAGAAAAAGAAAAAGAAAAAGAAAAGAAAGAAAAAGCAGTCAGCTCTTCTCACTTCTTTGGGGAGATAAAAATGGATTTTTCTGAACCATGCACCCTTGGATGAAAAGGAAAGTTTATGGTTCTAAGTTTTTCTGTTACTCTATTGTGTTTTTTTTCACTCTGCGGAACTGCTAAGCAGTATAATAATAATGTAATTGGTGCTACCTACACAAATACATTAAATTTCACCAGGGACTGGAGAGTGTCAAATGTCCTTCTTACAAATTTAACAAAATCCTGACATTTTATATAGGCAATCAAATTCAGCTCAATACAAATGCTTTTACTTGAAAGTGCAATAAATGGGCAATGGAGACTAACATTAAGACGACTGGAAATGACATCCCAATAGAGAATAAGAGATAATAGATAGGTGAGAAGTCATGATCAACTGATCATTTGTGCCTGCGTATACTTAAAACATTGCAAGAAACTTTTTATGCATTAAGACAAATATTTATGATCTTGTTTAATTTCTAAAAAAATCTCTTGCGTAATCTTACAAAATTATTTAACAACTTACAATTTTGTATGATTTCAGTGAATTCGGTGTTACAATCAGCAATTTTTTAAAGTCACAATCTCTATTTAAATGACTAAACAGGGGTTAGAGCTTGCTTGTAGGGTGGTGAGTTTTGAAAATGAGGTCTTCTACATTTTTAAAGTCACTGATTTGAAATACAAAGTGGAACTCAAATGATTGAGACTCAAAAAGAAATTAAAATAAAATGGTTTTACAGCTTGAAAATCAGAACTACCAAATTTCACAAAAGTAGCTGAGCAGGAATTAATTCTCTTAGGTAAAAGAAGAAAACAGTAATTAAAGGAGACAAAATTTTATATGGCTTTTTGGGTTTTGTTTTCTTTTTACTAGTTCTTCTATTGGTCCTTTAATCTTGGTGGCAAAGGTTCATATTTCTTCTTACTAATTCTCTCTGACAATAAGTTGGCAACCTTCCCTGTGAAAATACATTGGTGGTGTTTTAGGTCGGCCTCACCCTTAGGGAGAAAAGTGGCATGGTAGGAGTCTTTGTTTCTTGTCATAAAAAAACAAAGAGAAGTATTTTTCTTTGGTTCCGTAGGCAAGAATTTCCTTTTATTGTGCACAGCATACAGTACACAAAATACACTGTGACTGCATTCTAATATTCAGATTACTTTTCCATGTGGCAGGTAATCTTTAACTGGTAAATGAGTAGTATGCTATGGCTTTGAATGGCATCTTCCATATCACCTTCCCATAAAGCCCCACTGAATAACTACACAATAAAGAATATATCTATCACCTGTCAGCATGTACATGAAAGCATTAAAGTAGTTCAAAAATCATGTAGGCACTTTAGAAAGAAATCTTTCATGGACTTAAGTTTTCTTAACAGTAGGGTGTTTTTCCTATGGAACATTCGAAAAATATAAGACTTTTTTATCTCAAGACAATAATGAAAATGAATGAATGAAAAATCTATGTCTACAGTCATTAATATTACCATTAATAAAACCCAGTATTTCCACTTCCAAAAAAGTAAGTTTCAGTGAACATTTCAGGTGAAATGTTTCATTAAAAGGATTTTCTAACGCAATCTTTAATTGCATTAGCAATGGATCTGTGGAAAACTATTATCTGATATCCAGTTAAACTATGTTGTATACTGTCCAGGGCTAGGCACTATACAGGAGCAAAGGCGGGAATGGACTCTGCTTTTCTGAAGAATTTGCATTCTAAAAATAAAATTAAAAAAAAAAAAAAGATGAGGGGAACAGATGCATCTTTGTTCCTTCCTCTGCCCCTTCTCATCCCTGCCCATACGACTCTCCTCTGTTCAAGTCTGCAACCCCATCCAGCATTTCTCCCCTGCTTTGAATTCTAAATCCCCTTGCAAGTCATTCTTCAATTTCAGTTTCATTCAGACTTTCCACCACTGGATAATTGATGTGCACAGAAGTGCTTCAATCTCCCTGAAAGATGGCTCAGTAGAGGCTTTCACATGTGTACGGGTTCTGGTATTCTGGTATTGGATTAGTTGTATGGACAAACCATACAGACAGAAGTCATGACTTTTGACATCACTCTCTTTCTGCCTTGTCTTCTTGCTCCAATGTACTACTAGTGGCTTTTATAAGTTACTCAGAGTTTGTCCAGTGTAAGTTAGTAAGTATATTTTCCCAGTGGATTCTTAAGCCATATGTTTTCATGTGTTTACAATATTTTCCTTCTTTTTAGTGACACCTATTACTCATTTTTATCCTCTCTCTCTTCTTGACTGATGTTATTGTATTAAGAAGGGGACAAGAATGCATAACCATGAATATGTGTGCGTGAATGGTTATTCTTTTTATGTGCTATATGATGCTTGGGAAATATTTTACATTTCTCAATTAAAACATGAGGTTCAGTCCTTCATTTTTCATTGAAGCAGAGAGACCTTGAAATTAAATCACTGAGGAAGAAGTTGGAGGAGGGAGGTGCAAGGAGGTGGAGCACTTGTTCACTGACACCACACTTCCTTTACTACTATTTCCTTCGGATTTTATTTCTGAGCTTTAGGTAGTTGCTACTGATAACATGTTCGAGTGAGCCAAATGAAAAACAGTTCAGGTTATTGTATTTAACCTGTACAGTGTCTTTAAGTGAGAGCTGAGGGTGTTTGACCCTATCTGGGTCAGGCTCTGAGGAATTAACCAAGCAGTGAGCTCTAATATCCAGTTTGCCTGTCTTCCTGATAACCTGGCTTCATTCACTGTTGTAACTGCAGAGCTTTCAGAAAAAAATCACCTTGTACTCAGGACCAATCTCACAGGGGGAAAAAAAAACTTCCCCACTTTCCTAGTAGGAGATACCTTATGCTTTCTTTTAGGCCCGTACAGAAAATATTATCCTTTTAGCAATGTCAGTTTATAAAGAAACATCTGTATTTTCTCTAATAGATACCATGGTTATTTCATTGGGATGGCCTTCAACTATTTTTTTTCTCAGTAATTAAATAATTTATACTTGATTATGTACATGTATAAAAACTTATATGCATGCATTTTTTTCTATCAGGCAGAGTTCTCTATCAACAGTCAGTAAATCACATTGAGTTGCTTCTTTTTTTTCCATCTTTTTTTGTTTTTCTTGATCAAGTAAATAGTCTGTCAGTGCAGGAAAAATCTTACTGTCTGTTTAATTTAGAGTTCTTCCATGTGCCTCCTTTACTGTCTTAGAGAATTGATGAAGTTTGGGGTCTTGTTCTGCCTCCTTTCCTTTTCTGGTATATTTCTATTTAAAGACTCAATGCCTGATAAAATGCCTGTATTTAGTGTCTCTGGCTCTAGCAATTTCATCTCCTGTGAGAAAGATTAAGACTTCATATGAGAAACAAGTAGATCATAGCTACCTCATGCTGGTCTTCTGTAAAGTTTAATTCTTAGGACCTCATGCAATTCTTGGAGGAGTGGAATAGGCATTGGATCAAGCCTTTACTTTATGCAAAGATCTCCCAAAATGTCAATAATGTTCAAAGTAAAAGGCTTGCTCTTGTATTGTTGCTTTTATTAGGATTATTGATAGTATTCATATCTTCCTTTTATTTAAAATAACCTTCTGCCACACCTGCGGAAAGCTGGAAAGTTGTCTGTTTTGCCCAGCTCCCAAAATGCATTTTGGGACAAGCTGTAGTGATTTTAGAGGCAACATCATGTTGTAAGTATTAGCATGATTAGACTGCCATGTCTTGGATATTACGCCTTTCCCAGTGCTCTGGAGCCTATGTATCCCTGGCAGTTCTCCTGTGAAGGAAGTAGGTTATGTGTTGATGGATACCATGCAAATTGTTCTGTCTGAAGCTGCTCTTGCACAATCAACCTATTTGAGAGAAGAAAAAAAAATGGATTCCCTCTGCCTATGTAATGCTGTCAATCAACCACACCTAAATACCAGTAGGAGACTGAAAGTTTGGGGAATTGTTGTTTTTGGCTAGCAATTACTGTGCAGCATAAAGCCAGATCCTGAGCTCAGTACCATAAGCATAAATCCAAAACTCAACTGAAATGTCTTAAATATCCAGGTTTACACCAAACTGGTAATCAGAATGACCTAACTGCATGCACAACCATCTAAGAAAAATGTGTGCTAAAATTGTTTGTGTAAGTGCATGTGAAATTCTGAGGAGTACTGTCTGCTTTGCATACTTTTCATTAGTATTTACAACTATTTAAAGAAAGCTACCCGTGTTGTCAAAGCAAATTAACTTGTTCTTTGAAAATCAATCTTCCTTTTTTTTTAGGTGTATACTGTATATCCTCTCACATTTTTTGCCACTGATGGTTTGACACGTTTTATCTCCATGAACAACAAAGCCATGTATAATTCCATGCAATTGTCTTTTAAGATATGAAGGGGGGGGAAAAAAGCTAATTTACAACACAAATATATTAGGTTTTTATATAAAAAGCATCACATGTATTGATCAAAATGACTTTCTTTACCATATTTGATGCTCAAAAGAGAACTAATTGTATTACATGTTATAAGCGTATATTATCCCATTCAAGCTGTGCCAAACAGGAAAATTGACAAGTAAGCATCTACACTGGAATTACATACCTCCAAGTTGTAATCAGATAAGAGTGTCTATATGCTCAAGTAATATTATTCTAAAGGACCTTTTCAGATACTGCCTAGCAGGATTTTGGAATATCTTTATTAATCTTTATGTAGATTAAAAATACCTTCCTCATATATCTTGCATTTTTGTACCTCTTAGTTTCCAAATATATTTGTTAAGTCTAGACAGTCTGCACATAATGAAACTGTTACTCGTATAATTCAAAAACCTAAAGTAGGACAGTTAATCTAAAGCACATCCATACATACTTATAAACAGTACAGGATGAAAACAAAATTGTCATGTATGCATACACAGCATATATATTCTATAATAAACTCTTCCTAATCAGTTGTGCACTTTATAAAACAATGTAAGAGAAATGACAATGCTGTCATTTGTATATTCTCCCTCAGTTCTCTAATGGAAAGCTTTTTTTTTTTTTTTTTTTTCCTTGCCAACTCATTCCTGACAATGTTAATGATTCACTATAAAGCAGCTTCTGTGCTATGATTTGTGACATTCAGACTGGTTAGATGGGAGGACTAGGCAGGTTTCTGGGGAGTGTTTTGGATGCAGAAATGCCTTGAAGATAGCACTTTATTATATTTAGGACAAGTATGACATCCCACTTCAAGGAAAAGGCCCCTATACATATTGAGAAGGGATTTCTATGGTTTAAGTGGGGAGGAGAAGGTTAGTTTAAAAGAATGCCTCTGTGTTTTTTGAGGCGACATAAAGATAGGAGGTAGAGAAATGGAGGCAGGAGGCAGAAGGATTATGGATAATGGAAGAATTTTGCCTGAGGGTATGTGCCTGCTTTGCCTATTCCTGTATAACTAGAATATTTATAATTCAAATACTTATCTTTAATAATTAAAAACCAAGGAATATTAAAGACAAAAGGTAGAGAATATTATGTACACATATGTAGGCATCATGCATTAAATCCCTACAGTTGCAAAATATAGCAAGAGGTAGATTTAAAGGAGGTTAAAAAAGTGAATATTTTAAAATGTCTTGAAAAAAGAATTTCTAAGTCACTCCAGTTCTGCCAGAAGTGATACCCCTTACTTCTTATTTCTACACATAACTAGTCATGGGGAGAGCTACTAAAAATACACTGCATGGTGACTTGACATCAGCACATCAACAATTAAAAAGTGGATACAAATATTTCAGGTTTTCACAACCTTAAAAGTTTTCCTCATGATTTATGAAAACATTGGATTTGCCAGGGCAATTGCATTTTGCTTTTACAGGACACTTAGTTACATAGCTTAAGTAAACTGCTAGTTGCAACAGAATGTGATATTCTACCACATTCAGTAACACTCTCTGATCTGCTTTCCACAGACAGCAAAGAAACAAAGAAAAACAGCCATTGCTGTGGATAGAGAAGAGTGTTTGAAAAGAGAAAGAGACCTCAAATATGCCCCTAGGTATTATAAAGCTGTCAATTACAAGCAGAAAACAATACAAAGGCTGCGACAAATAATTTATAAAGTGAAAACTATGCAAACAAATAGTAAAAAATATTAATCCATTAACATTTAAAGATTTCAAAAATGCCATTTCAAACATTAAAAATTACAACAACAAAATCAAAAAGGCTGTGGTTAAACATGTTTCAGAAACAGAACGCTTGGAAACCAAATATGAGTAAATCAAAGATTCAAATCAAATTATTCACTAAGGGCAAAGTATTTCAATTTTGAAGCATGTTGCCTTTATTAAAGTGAATTTATGGATGATAGCTTAAACTGATGCTTGAAAATCAGAGGTGTTAATATTTACACCTTTGCTCATTACAGCAAGGAAAAGATTAATGAAGAATTAAACATCCAAGTCTCTTTGCTTCTCCATCAGACAGAGTAATCCCTGACTGAACAGTAACTCAACCTGACAATAATAAGAAACTCCTCTTCTATATATATGTAGACGTATATTTATATTATATGTTTTAAAACAAATGTTAGCACACCTGATTAAAAACAGTTAATATACTTATGACGATATCAAACTTCAGCTAATGAATAAAGCCCATGAAATAATTTGAGGAACATGTCTGTAATATAAAAATATATCAGCAAAAGTAGTGAGATGCTATTGTTGAAATATAAGTGCATCCTATATAATTTATTTCACCTACCCCTGTAGGTTTAGATTGACCATGTTATTGAATTGTGGCTTTTAATAGATGCTTGAAATATTACAGATCAAATAAAGACCCATGAAGGTCGTTGTTTTTAAAGTATAAATGTCTGAACAACTCATTTTTTTTTCTAAAAATGTCAGGAGTTTTTTCTTAGAACATGAACTGCAACTTATTCCAGTCAATGAAGTGTTCTCATTGACTTCACTAAGTTTTAGATTTGGCTCATGGGAAAGAGAAAGAAGAGAAACATTTATATATCATAGTCACCAAAACAGCAAGCTTTTCACCTAAATGTAAGTCCTAAGGTTGTCTGAAAGAGGCATAAGGTAATACATTGCCACCAGCACTGTCTGTTCATTGTCAAAATGACAAAGGCTTACTCTACGTTTGTGACCTCCTATACAGTAGGCAGTGTTTGTGAAGTTAATGGTAACTATCCAGTCATGGGTGGGACTCAGGACAGGGAGTTTGCTAGCCCAGTTCAGGTAACCTGAATGCATCCTGTCTCCACATTGCATCCACTGTGGCACAGGCTCAAGGCAAGCAAGGATAGATTGGCTGCTGTCTATGCCCACATCCTGTCAACACAGGTTGATGATGATGAGTAATAGATGGGAAAGATATGTGATGCTTAATTAATTACATTTGACTTCTGTGCTCATCTTTTTAATTTTTTTTTTGCTGTATATACATTTTAAGTTTCTATTAATTACAATCTTTTATTTTGGGGGGACAGCTTATCATAAGAAGACCTGCTGAAAGCAGTTTTACATTAGTTTAACCAAATGCAGATACTACCTGTTTATAGGCTTTATATTAAGGGAGTGGTGTGCTTAGAGGTTTTCACTTTAAATTAAAGTCAATTTCTTAATGTATGCATGTCAGTTCATCTGAAAGGCCATTATTACTAAGGAAAGGAAAAGGTTATTTGACAAATTGAGACAGATCAATATAATAACTCAAACAGGTCACAACTGAAAAGCTGTTAGACCTCAATGTACTCTTCCACCCAAAGACAGCCCAATTCCCTTTCCCGAATTTCTACCTGCCTATGGAATATTTTCATTAGCCTTTCTGTCCTTCATGCCACCTGCTTCAGCCCAGAGAGCTATGTCTACTCCTCCTTCTTTCCTGGTACTTTTGCAATCACATCATCTTCAAAATAAAGAGGGGTCACTTCTGCGTCTCATGGTTGCTTCAACATACATCTACCAATTCAAGAAAAGAGAAAGAATTTTAAAAAGGGGGGGGGGGGAGGGGGGGGGAGGGGCAAAACTGTTAACAATAAAGAAGGTTAAGTCCAAAAAAAAAACACCTTTCCCAGTATACAAGCCTATCTGGGTTGGCTTTTTTGTCATTGTTGTTTTAATTAGATAGTAGAAGGTGTGGAATGAAAAACTGAAGAAATTGAACATACGTCAGCCTGCATGTGGGAGGTGCGCAGGAGATGAGACTGTGTCTATGACCAGAGTGGACATGTAGATTGCCAACTGGCTGATGAAACTGACCTGTCTGTATGTTTGAAAACCATCCTGCCTGGGATGAGAAAAAGAGGAACTCTGAGGAAGTGTTTAGCTAGACGGTGAGTATTCAATAGCTCAAAAGTGACTAGGAGCCACACAGGATTTCAGTGAAATGCCAGAGCAGGGAAGATGAGTAGGGGACTGTGATATCTGTAGACTTCAGCATAGACTCCACAGTTCATATTCTGGAAATTTTTAAACTCTGATGGCAATATTATTGCTATTCACAAAATTTTATATTCTTTGGCTGCTAAGCTTGCCATCATGTGAGTATTAAACCCTGCAAAAATTTAAGTTAAAAAATATTCAGTAGTTGCCTATGTGAATCTTTTTCTATGTTTGACGGTCACTTTGTAACATATTTCGGATAGACAAGGAGGAGATAACAAGTTTAAAAAAAAAAATAATCTCATGGCTTCTGCTTGAACCTGAACATACTCAACTCTTAAACATCTTTTATAATAGTAGCATGGAAAACATCTTCCTTTTAAAATTAGATGATTATAGATGTAGTAAGTGGCTGCCTATGTGAATTCACTCAACTATAAGTGCTCCGATAGATTCATCCAGTATATCGTCTAGTTAATCCAGGTCTGTGGACTGACTCTATGAGGCTGTGAGCAAGCCTGCACTGAACTGGCTGAAGTCTGTTCCTGGAATTCCTCTTCAGTATTATCCCACCTTTTTCCTGCATATCAGTCAGCTGGGTACAGAACAAGTCACAGGTATAGCAAGCTCTTTGCAAAGGCGTTGGAAAACTGGTCAAGTATGACAGGGCACAGACACCCCAGAATATACAAGTAAGCACACAGAGCACACAGGTTGGGTGACTGAATGCACAGGTAGGTTGCTGAACATTGGATTTACATCCTTAGTTTCACAGTACAACTGCTGAAAATGATAGATCTACACTCATCGAAGCAGTTCAATACAATAATGGGACGATGCCACCAGTTGCTTTCACATGGTCTAGTAATAGTATACATTTTTATGCTAAATCATACTCATATGAATAATCCATCCAGGAATGAACAAGAACCCTGGTATGCTCCTCTGGTATTCAACTGCAGGTGAGGAGGGAATCTTGGGTTTGGCAGAGAAAACATACATTTACTATGTCTGTACTTGAACACTGCTCATGAGAACTGAAAGATTAGATGTGAAGCAGGGAGAAAATATCATGGCTATATAATTCTGGAAAATAAGGAAATAGTGAGCTAGTGGGTAGAAGGTCCATAAGGTACAGGAAAAGGTTATTGTAAACAGAAGGTTACTAACCAACTATTTATACATCAGTACAGCCACTCCTAGCCAACTCTATTCAAGCTGTAAAATGAATGCAATTCAGCCACACTTTCAGGGAGCTGGTCTGCTCAGACTTAGTACATATTACTGGGGTGTGTATAAGGGTAGGTGGAAGAAGAGTATGGATACCTACATATGGGTAGACAGACCCTCAGTTCATACACCCAATTTTATGCCAGAAACCACCGATGTCTAGAATGAAACTGAAGGAAATTGGCAGGACATCATGGATTCCAAGATATTTATAAACTTGGAAAGCTTTAACAATGTAAATCTGTCTTAAGATGGAGCCAACTACTGAGAATGCTGGCAGCCTGGAAGCTAAAAAGCTCTGTATGTTCATCTATAGATATGTTTGAGCATGTTTCAGCATATTTGTGCTGCTCTTGTAATATAACTAAAACTCTGAGCATATCCCTCAACCTGTCAAGAGCCAAGTCCATTGTTGCCTTTTGGGGTATTAGATTTCTGTTTCTCCTTTTCACCATCCCACCCCCAAGCTCTTCATTAGTGTTATGGTTTTGTGGTGGTTTTTTTTGTTTGTTTGTTTTTTATAGAAATTGAAATGTCATAAATAAAAATATGTGTGTTGATCAACAGAACATTGTTCTTTCACAACCTCTACATGACATTTTCTTGGTAGACAGAAAAAAAAAACTCCAAGCTCTTAAATTAAAGAAAATTCTTTAATGCTATTATGATTTATATTACATTTAATCCAACTCTAAAGATAACATGCTAGAAGACAGCTCAGTAGTTGTGGAAGCCTGTTCAATAGAGAGCATACAGACATACACATTTGTGGTCTTCCATGTTGTGGCATACAAGATGAAATAGTTGAGAAAGCTTTACATTAGCATCTAAAGAGATGTTGCCCACGGCTAGAACACTGTGTATATGCTCAAACACGTAACTTTCATTCAAAACAGCATGTGTGTAAAGAAATAAGGCACCAAGAGACATTAAAAAAAATGTTTAGTTGCCTTATTGCCAATGAGAGTCTGAGTAATAAACAAAATGTTTTGGATATATTAATTTATAGAGAGCAATTATATATGATTGGTACAGCGTCTAATAGAATGATTCATATTACTGGAATGTTAAAATCATTGTCTATACCCTGTGAGGAAAGAAAGGGGGACTAAAGGACAGGCAGTGGATAGTGTACACTGAAGATAGCATTATCTGGTTTAAAATTATTGACAAAGTAGGAAAAAAGGGTCTTGGAATGCTTATTGATCAACATATTAAATGATAAATCATGAGATGGATCAGTGGTGCAGGAGTCAGCAGTAGGCTACCAGATTGAATTTAGGAAGAGAATGAACAGCTCTTTAAAAATCTATCTAAGATGGCTAGGTAGAAAAATTGCCTTGTGGAGGGTGCTAATCGGGAATTATGTGTAGGAAATTTTACCCTATAAAATATCCTTAGAGTCTCTGAAAACTCTGGATAACTTTCTAATTAAGAAAATATTTAAAGATATTTGTGAAAGTTCTAGAAGAGGATTTGTTCTTCTGGATAATGAATGAGTTGCTGACGGTTATCAAGGTAGTAGTGGGCACTTTCTAACTTCATTTTTATGTGCAAACAAACTACAGTCCCATCTGGTAGTAAAACAGCCAGCAGTCTTTCAGGAGTGATATATCAGACTGTATTTTTCTTTCCATCTTGTCTTGTCTCTGTTTGAGTTAGGGGCTCCCAGCTCTTACAGATTTCAGAACTCAGTAGGAACTAAGAACAGGGAAACACTACCTTTCTCGAGATCTCATGGCTCATCACTCATGGCACTGGACCAACCCTGCTATGTGACATTCAAAACCTCTCCATTTATCACTCACGCTGAGGGTGGCTGACCCCTGTTGCAGCAGATATATATAGCCAAAAGCAGCTTTGAGCAGATTGAAGCTTTCTTTCAAAACTGAATATTGTCCCAATCAGAAGTGGTGAAAATATTTTGAAATAAATAAATATTTGGGAAAAATGAGACATTGAATACAGTGAATAAAAATCATCAATAATAGACTGCAAATAACTGGAAGATCTAAAAATAAATAAATAAAAATTCTTTTAGTGGGCAGAAAAATGTTATGTGTTTTTTAATACATCTGAAAAAATAGAACCTAGCAATGGCAGAAGTCTACTAGGTAATAAATGTAGAATTATCAATCTGCAGAAGCAACATTCAAAAGCATTTGTGTTCTGGAAAGATTATACTGTCATATTTTATAGAAAAGACATAATACTTTCCATTGCTAACAAGTAGGGGGAAGGTTAAATGACAGCTATTAAATATTTCCAGATCTGTACATTTACAGAAAAAAAAAAAAGGCTAAGAAATTCCATAAGACACTACTGTTGACTTATAACAAATCTTGAACAAGTTAATATTGTGCCAACATTTTAAAAGAAAAAGTCTACATGGCTGTAGTCTATACAGCTGATATGAATCCTGAACTGAATAATAGTAATAATGTGATGTAAACAGTGAAGAAACGAAGGTGATAGCATAACGTAAAGGAAAGTTGCTTTGTGAAAAACAATCAATCTTCATCTTGTTTTGTGTTGGTATCACAGGTTTAATTGTTAAATATACTTGCATCTGTTTAGGTCAGAATAAAAATCAATCTGTTTGCTAGTGAAGGTAAAATATAACAGATTACTAGGTTGCAGTCTACAAGGGACAGCATGAAGAAGATATTGCCAAGAATAGAAAGGATTTTAGCCCAATACAGAAAGGCATTGCATGAACAACTGGAACTGATGGTATATAAACTTCTATTAGAAACATATTTTAAAAGCTATGCAAATTAAACAGTAGAACTATTTCTCAGGAGATAGAGAATTCACTATTTGCAATCTTCAAAACAAAACTAGGTATCCTTCTCAAAGACACTGTAGCTTAAAGAGAAATTATGACCATAGGGCTAAAGTTAGACATCATTTTTGTTGGTTATAATACAAGTCTAAAATCTATAAAACTTTTGATTAAATCAAATGGAATTTTGCCATTGACTTCAGTAGGAATAGTTCTTCTGTATGAATACTCTCGTATAAGAATGGATGATAGTCATGTAATATTATATGAGATAGAACTAAATGGCCAAATGTTTAGCTGCTTTGATTTTGAAATCCAGTTATTAATTTCAGAAATTAAAATATCTACATATTTAAGTCTTCATATTATTATTATTTACAAGGTGCTAACTTCTCAACAGTAAGACCTATTAGTAAAAGTAAAACATCTTCTAAAGGCAGAGAAAAAGGCAGCCCCAGAGCACAGGAAATTTGAAACCACTCTGAATAGAATACTAGAAAATGTACAACCAAGTATAATCCTGTACTAGCATCAGGGAATGGGCAATATATCTGCTAAACAAGGGGCCAAGGTGTCTGCATCAATGCAGATCAGCACTGTTATCTGACACTACCTTTACTGCTGTACTCTGAGAGTTGTGTGTCAGGACCTAGCAGGCCAGGAGATCTAGTCAATGAAATAGACTCAAAGTATATAATTTGACAGATATTCTCTCACTGAATGTTCCCCAAATTTAACAGATGTTTGATGAGGCATCCTGACACCAACAGTTCTGTAACTTAAGAATTTAGTGCTGACACTGGAACACAGGTTGGGTTATAAGATCATTCCTAAAAAACAGAAAAAAAAATCTTTCATTTCTTTCTTCACCATCTTCAACCAGATGCAGAAAACTCTATGTATTTTCGTAATGCATGAAGAAGCGACAACTTTAACTAACATTTTATCTTGACTTTATTTTAATAATACTTATGAAAGAAGTAGTTGCTCTGTGCCAAATTACAGACCACTATTTGAATGAAATCTCTCTACCTAGGGATTCTTCCCACCTCTTCATATATTTGCATTTATCTTCCAAATCTATTTTAATGAGCTCTATATAAAAATGAGAGCTCATACTTCTCAACCCTGATGAACAGGTAATTACTGTTTTGATTCCCATGAGAGGTCTTTGAAAACCCATCTTGTCATGGAAGTTAAGGGCATAATGTTTTAATTGTAAGTAAGAGAGTGCTGGGATAGTGCTTAAGCTGAATATTCTGCCATGTAACCATTGTCCAAAATACCTTTCAACAAATGACCTATCAATTGTGATACAGCTTTCACCTGTATGTTAAAGAGAGGTTAGATTTTTCTGCCAGGGAGTCTGGATAATTCTTTCTCTGCTAAACTAAGAGCAGTTCTCATCTAGAATCAGACAGAAAGTAGTGTGCTCTACAGGTCAAAATTTAGGTCCATACTAAATTGATTATCTTTCGGCAATTAACAGGAGCACCTACATTAATAAGGTCAATAGACAATTTCTCATTTCAACCTATTCTTAGTGCCTATGAGCTGCATTCAGGTAAAAATCTTAATCCTTTACTTCCATTTCAAAAGCACCAAGGGATTCTTTGCTGCCGAATCGCTATCGAATGAAAAGATGACGACTCCAGAAACTTTCCCCCTACACCAGCTATTGAGAGATGGTGTAAGGGATGCACCCATGAGTAATGGGTGCAGCAAATTCTGCCTGCCCTGAAGCACTGTGCCTCTGGGACCAGCACTGCAATGGTACAACTCTGTATACCTACATCAGCAGCAGTGGAGTAGGGTCCAAATTTTCCATGGTAAATGGAGCTTGTCAGAATAGTTTCAATCCTACTTCTTCACTAAATAAAGCATATTCAGGTCAGGGTGAGGGAAGAAGTGAGAGCAGAAACTTGCCCAAAGCCAGGGGCTTTGGGACCCAGACTGGGAGGGGAGAAGCTTCCCACTGAGCCATGCACATGTGACATAGCTCCCAGAAGAGCAGCTGGAAATGGAGCTTCCTACGGTTGATTTTTCACTATCAGTTTGGGAACTGATAGTTTTAACACCTAGTTTTTCCAGATCAGATTGTATCATTGCTTGCATCATGCATATTAAATGAAATAAAACAACTTGAGAATTCATGTCAAATTCATGACTTCTGCTTAAATGCCAACATGAAAAAGGTTATTCCATCTAACCATTTGCTAAAGAGTAAACCAGTTGATTCTTTAAATTTATAAATCTATTTCACTTCAAAATTAATATTTATTTTTTTTAGGGAAATAATATTTTGGCTAATCCAAAATGAATGTTTTCCAGTTTGCATTTCAGAAATAAAAGAAAAAATGGTTTGGTTTGAGGTTGACTCAGAAGGAATTTTTTTCAGTTATTTTCAGCATCAAACAAGGAAAAAAATAGTCACTTAATTTTCCCAGTTCTGTACACAAATACTGTTGGAGACTGCAGAAGAGACAGGTGCTCAGCATCTTTGAAAATCAGGCCATTAAAGTAATGATTTTAGCCTATTGATCTTAAAGAGAAAGGAAATTGTACAATGAATATATTTAGAGATGATACCAAAATAGGAAGGACTGGAAATAGCAAACATCAGAGGAGCTTAGAAAGCATTAAAATGAATACAATTTAATGTGGATAAATGTAAAATAATACACGTGGAGGAAAACACTATCTGGCATAAAATCAAAGGAACATTCTGCAGGAAGAACAGTAATCTGGAAAAGATTTGGGGTGAGAGATAAGAACATATTGGACATGAGGTTTCAATTTAATGAAGTTGCACAAGAAGTGTAACTATTCATGAAACTATTCATGAAAACAGAGAATGATGAATTAAGATTTTGGTTTGCTTATTCCTAATGGTTAATATAACGTTCCACTTCTTATCATTAGCCAAATTCTGTGCTATTTGGAGAAGTCGTTGTATACATAATTTCCTTTTTTTTTTTCTTGTTACATTACCTTTCTGCAAATAACTTCATCTGCTACTACGTTCAGTATGCACAGCAAGTGTCTCAGAGAGAATCCAGGAAATGATGACAGAAACAAGTATTACAAGGTGTGATCTATTTTGTGAGAGGCTAAGGGTACCTCATGGTTAGAGCTCAAGGAAAAGAATCTATGATAACGGTCTTTAAACATTTAAATGGCAGTAGTCCAAAAGGAGGGAGAGATGATTAACTGAGGTTGGAAATGGCCTGTTAAGGAACAATAACATGAAAGGGGAAAAAATGTGTATATAAAAATTAAAAACAAAATGTTAGTCACAAGGACAATGAGATGAAGGGAGAAATTACCCTAAAGATAGTTAATGCATCATGTGCTATGTGTGCTTCAAAGGAGGCTTGCTAAAACCCTGAGGACAATAATGTAAGACGTTTTCTGTGTAGGGCATTGGGTGATTCTATCTACGTGATCTTTTCACACTTGTTCCAGACTCAAAGTGGTTCCTGTTTTGCTTTGTTTCTTTCGATTTTCTAAACTTCAGATTTTTATTTTTTTTATATATATTTGCAAGTCTGGTAAGAAGATGCTTACTTTCACTTTATTAATGTTTTTCCAATGCAGGTTGACAAGGCTGGACCTGGAAAAACAAAAGAGCTAGAAAGCACGGTTAAGTTGATAAGGTTTTGCATTTTTGCAGTGGTGTTCAGATACATCGTTGACCAAGCACAACAGGCAAGTGTCAAAAGCCCCAAGTCCAAGACTGATGGTCATAAAATGTTGACATTTTTTGTTAATAGATGTCAGAGTTCTGCAAAAAGAAAATGTTCCAGAGCTTCTTCAAATGCAAGAATGCAATGTAGAACCAGTTAGCTTCCATTTTGCAGTTTTGTGTTTCTCTGCAAGTGTATGTTTTTTTTATCTCCAAACAAATATTGAGTTTCTAGAGAACAGGATGGCAGACTGAGATTAAAAAAATAAAAAATAAATAAAAAAGAAGAATAAAAATTCTCCAGGTTTCTTCCTTAGCATACCCCTGCTCAATCCAAGCATTGCCTGCAGGGATTTTAAGATGGAAATCACATGGCTAACATTAAAATCTTGTTAAAGGATTAGGGGCCACGTCCTGAGCCAGGTTAAATTGAATGCAGCTCCATTGACTTCAGTAGAGTTTTCCCCTTTCACAGCAATTGAGGATCTGACTGTAAAGTGTCTTGGGCTGGTTTATTGCAGGAATGAATAGGTATGTTCATATTTGATTTCTGACTCCAAGTTTTCTTGACCCTTTATAGTTGTCTACTTCTTGATAAACTGAAGTAAAAAATGTCATGTGGAGTCAAATGCTTGAGAGTATCTTGCAAGATAGGAAATGTGAGGATCCTTACATCCTCACATTGCACATATGTGCAACCTTGTGCTGTTACATTTTCATGCATTGACACACATTTTAAAAATGTGTATATACACAAGGTTTTTTTCACAAAGCTATTGCCCCACTTTGTGCATTGGTTAGAATGAGGGTTCTGTTCTTTATTTCTTTTTATCTTTGTCACTCCATGTGTGGGTCCCAGCCTAATTTACAATCCCACCATCCAAGCAATACATAAAATGCACAAATTATTCATTTCTTCATGAGTTTTTCCATAGTGCCTCATTAATTATTTTTATGGCTTCTTATGAGAAAAAAAAAAAATATATTATAATTCCCCTTTCACAGATAAGAGAACAGAGACAGAAAAAGAAAATAACTTTTGGGGGGGGCCACAGAGTCCAGTGGCAGGCCCTGAACTCCTCATTCTCTGCTTGTATTTATACCTTCCCAAAAGGAGATGAGTAGCATATTCACGGCTTCCAGAAAACTCATCTGCTGTCATACAGGTAATTCCAAAAGCCAGGACCAAAATACTGCAGTGGGGGCATTCAACTAATGAGAATCACAGTGGTCACCTGTAAAAATACTATCTTTACTCATGGACTTTCTAGCAAAGCAACAAATATAATCAACTTTTCAGGGTCTACAGCTTAACCACTTGATCATACTTTGAGTTTCTGAAATATCCTTCTATTTTATACACTGTGTTTCTCTACACACAAACTGATGTGGGTCTTCCAGCGACAGGCCACCTTGCAGCATGAAGAATCTTTGATAAGTACCTGTTTTTGTTGTGTTTGAACTCTGAAAATAACGTAGATTTGTCATTATTTATGAAATGTGCATTTTAATTACTTTTAAATTACATCTGGAATTTCTGATTCTCTGAACTCTCTAGCCAAAAGTATGAAGTAATTTGTAAGCAACCTTGCTTATATACTGGAACCTCATGTCCTTATATATATATGCAAGTTTCATCCTGCTTCATTAATAATCCACAGTAATAATATACAATATAAGAGGAGAGATTCAGGACAGTTGATTTCACAGTCTGCCAGACACATATATCTCACAGAAATGTTTGTTGCATTTGTTGCTGAAAACTGAAACTGCTTAAAAAATGATATATCTATAAACATTTGCTTTTTTTTTTTTCGTATGTGGTTACTTACACAACTAAATTAAAGCATATGGAAATGTTATTTGTAGCCTTCTTTTCATCTCTGTATTTTATCTTTGTTATGGTAACAAAAAGTTGCACTTTTAGGTATATCTAATCTGAGAACCTGGAAAAGTCATCAGCTTGCTATAGACTCTTGATATTGTGCATTATAAGATATCAACACTTCCATGTGGCAGAGATTGAAGAGTTTCCCTGCAAAAGTATCTAGAGGATCTGCTCACTCGTTTGACCACTCTTGTGCTGGATCCACCAGCCAACAGTCGTAGCCTCCAGTTCAGAGTGTTTGTAAGCCACTAAAAGAGACAGAGGTATTTTTAAGATTAGGTTGCATCTTTTTTCACTGGAGAATATGATCTCTCCTATGTTAGAAGCATTAGAGTGATAAACATCATGAGAAAGGCTGCCTTTACAGTACTTCCGTCTGGAACTAGAAATGGAAATGTCAGAAGATCCAAGAGAAAGCATGTGCTTGGGCATTTTTTAGTCCAAAGGTACAGAAGAAAGAGTTTCAGGACTTTTCCCAAAAAGCTTCTGAGTAAGCAAATGAAATTTGAATGCTTACTTAAATGCCACATTTGGGAATGGTAAAGACAACTGAAAACTGGTTATAACCTTTGGTCAAACTGTTCTCACCAAGACAAGATGAACCTGAAGTAAGCTGCAGATTTCGACACTATATGGAAATGCAGCTTATGTGATGTTGCATTTCAACAATGAGTTTCTCACAGTGGATATTCAGGAGTTTCAGAGTGGGTATTCAGGAGTTTTCTAAACAGCTGTGCACTGCATGGACAGGAATCATTTAATCTACTGCATGACAATTCAAATATTTTTTATCTTAAACCTTTTGAAAGGAAGGCCACATCAGACAGCAAATATATTTTACCCTTCAGGAAGAGTATACCATGCATCGCAGCCACTTTAGAAGCTGAGACACTAGGCAGATGGATGGACATGTATACTTTTACAAATACCTGCTAACATAGCTCTGTTAATGTAAAGGTCAAAAACCAAACTGCAATCCAGAACATCAACTTGGTTGGGGATACTCCTCCCCAGAGGACATGTTTTTCAAGACTCTGTGAAATCAGGTTGGCAGCTTATGAAAGATGTAATCTTGCTCCCACATGTCTCATGCAAAACCACAGGAAATAGCACTCATGTTCCTCACGCCAGAACTCAAGACACACATAATCAAGTGCCATATAGTCCCTTACTATATAGTGTAGTCAGGAGGCTTTGGCTTGTTATCTGTTGTCAAATAATGTGTGTGAGGGAGCATACAGAATATTTTTGTTCACCTGTAAAAATTATTTCTCATTGTTACACCATCAGGGAAATGTTTTTACAAGTTGTCCCTCAATTAGCTGCTTTTCTTGACATATTTTGCTTTCTGGTGGTTAACATGTACAATCATCCTGCATTTGTGTGTAATGGCTGAACGGGATATGTAGTACTACTTCACCTCTTATTGCCCACCTATCCTTTTTTTTTTTTTTCTTTAACCACTTTACACTTCACTTACACCGATGTAAATGCACCAAAATGTGAAAGCAGAGTCTGATCAAAACCAATTCTCCAATCGGCAATTTACATTCTCACTTCTGCAACTGCTATATTTAGCAGTTGTTAGAGAAAATAAGAAAAATGAAATTGCTGAACAAAAATGATTGAAGCCTTATTACAGCAAAAAGCTAGATTATTGTGTAGGGCTGATTTTTTAGAATATGTACCCCTTTCAAATTCTAAAAATGTATGTCTATTTCAGACATTTGTAAGGCATTTGGCAAGCACTGCTTAGAAGATGATAGTGAAACTTAATTTTAACATTTGAAAAGCTTAGTTTAGGTCAGAAATGGAAACCTGTTTGAAAAGCTCAGCCTCTGCTGCAAAGGACATATTTGAGAATCATGCAAGTAACAGGAATGAATTTCTGGCAATTTCCACTAATGAGAGCATAAACATAAAAATTACATGTCTATGCCAAAGCCTGAAGTCCAAATTAGTTGGCTAAACGCAGTACATGACCATTTTGGACATTACCAGCCAGAAGAACACCAGTTCTAACAGGTGAAATTCGTGCTTCAAATTCAACATTATGTTGGGTGTTGTCATAATCTCCCCATTTCTGTATCCAAAAATCTATAACCCTTGTTATTCTTCCAAGGCTGAAGGTGAAAGAGTCTGCAGGCTCAGATCGTGGTTCTTCTTCCTCTTGGTCATTTTTTGTATCACACTTCTTTCCCAGAACTCCATGTGAGCATTCTGAGGACTCCTATATAGAAAGGTGAGAAAGGAAGCAATTGGAAAGGACAAAGTGTGAAACATAGCTTCTTCTCATCCTTCCCTACTTACTGTTGAACACATGAATTCCAGGACTTGGCCACTGGCTGGGGAGGCTTGAGAAATGAATATGGATGTAATAGCATTGCCAAAGGATGGAGGAAGGTGCCAAGAACCTAGAGCAGAGGTGAACACAGAAGATCTAACTCCACACAGATGGTTTTGGAGTCTGGAATCCAGCAAGTCTCAGAGTCATTTCCATAGCCTATTCTGCATCAGAGTAGAGAAAGAGCAAGACTCACCTGCACTGAAACAATTCAGGAGACATTTCCATATAGAAATCCTTTGGGAAGTATCTTCATCTTAGCCTCTTCCCTAGGGTTTTTTCTGCTAGAGGGGACAAACAGGCCCAGACATATTATATACAGATTATCCACTTAATCTCATTTCAGCAGTTATTGGTGTATCTCCTCCTGTACTTGTTCCAAACAGACAAATGTATCTTCTTTTGACTGCTACATAAAAGGGTATCCTTTTTCACTGTATTAAAGCCTAACATTCAAAATCAAATTTTCCTTATAAAATAAAAGATAAATACATTTGATGGAGGAAATTGCAACTAAATTAAGATCAGCATTAGATAAACAAATCCTTAAAAGGCTCCTAGCTATTGATTTACTTTCTGAACTGATTTCTCTGGCTCAGAAATCACACTTGGTAAGGAACACATATTTAAACCTTAGGGTTTGGTCTACACTAGGAAAATCTTTCCCAAATTGTCAAGGAGTGATTCGCTAGTCCAATTTTAAAAGAAATTGGAACTGTTGTTTAGGTTGTGCTAAATTTTGGAATCAAGTAAGAACAGTTTGATTTTTTTGGTTCTTCATCTGTCCAAGGACTTGAACTGGCTTTTAAGCAAGAACTCAAGAGCCCGTGTTAAGAAGCAATGTCACTTGCAGGAGCTCTGAGTGGCACTGAGCCTCTGAGTTCACAGCCTTCTGCATCCATACCACTGTTTCTGGGATTTTTATCATATTTTTTTGAAATAACAGTGTTCTTGAAATGTGCTGTTCCTATACACTAAACTCATGCAACATTTGATGGGTACAGATTGCAAGTGTTTTAACATAGTGCAGGTATTTATGAATTTGTGTCCCAGTACATAACTTCAGAAGGTAATGTTAAATATATAGATGCTGCCAGATTTTCTGGGTAGTGTTGTCAATACTATTCTGCATTAGGTCTTCAAGTAAATTTCTGTTTAAGTATAACATCTGTTAACATGCAAGATTGAAACTTGAACTTTTAGCCACATTTCTTTTGGAGAATATTTTAAGAATACATCCTGAGTAATTTTATAGAACTGATGATGACTACACACTGGGATCAAACACTTGTTACTTTCAAAAAGTCTTTTATTGTAAATCCAGAAAAAGTGCAGTATTAACAGTTTCTCTATAAAGAAAAAAAAAAGTATTCTGTAGTACAATATGGAATGGACAATCTTACAGTTTTTCTTTATCTTGAAAGCTCTTATGTAATTGCATTTTGATGGGCACAATTGCAAGGTTTCTATTAAATAACAACTGTATTTCCTGGAGGGGAGACTGTTTTAGTAGCAAAAAAAAAGTTTGTAGAGTAGGCATTTAGCTCTGCTTTCTCCAGTAGATGTCACTTGCAGTACATAATAATTCATGTAAAGAAGTTAGAGTATATAGAAGTGCATTTCTTTCTTTGAAATGTGAAAGCCAAATTAAAAAGCCATTTTGGTGCCCTGTGTATATAGTAAGTTTGGCATTTGGTTTATTTTAACAGATGGCTTTGAAATAACAAAAGGTAAAGCATTTTTGTTTCCAATTGATCCATGAAGATTTTGTCTCTCTCTCCTGTAATTTGAAATAACAGAAGGAGATAAATTTACTTGTTGACACATGGGAAGTCTGGGTCACACATGATCTAATATTGTATTGACAACTAGGATTTGGCAATTACTCTAAAGAGAAAATGTATTATGTAATTATTTTTTATTTCAGAAGCATTAACATTTTGGATGAAATTTAGCAGCGAAAAATTATAAGACACATATCCCAACAGCAGAGCTATTTTCTTGTATCAATAAATGAGATATTGTGGAGAATATTGTGTATTTAAGGAAAACTGTCTTGTGTTATAGGTAATTAGAAAAGTAAGCAATGTTCTAGGAACTTCCTGTATGAATGCTATTCATTTTTCTGCTCTTTCTTTTATTATAATAATAGTGTACCAACGCTGTCTTCAATAGAGTCACTATGGGCTTATATACGTGGTGAAAACTCATCTTCAGGCGAGCAGTGCCTTAAGGGTGCATTGTGCCTCCATAGTTTCAAGGTCACTGCTGATGGTGAATTATCTGTAAAGGTTCACATTTTATAGCTCCCATTGTTTTACTTGTCTCTAGCTGATATATCAGCCGTGCCTCTACAATCTAGGATTTAGAAGCTGGTGGTTCACTTGCTGGCTGATCACAGTGTTTGATTTGATCTTTGGAGCCATCCCTCTCTCTCTGCTTCCCTCTGCCCTTCCTTTCATTAGGTACAAGTTAGGACTGCTGTATTAATTTCCATTCCACTCGCTATCATGTGGACGGGATAATTGGGAGTTCCAGCTTGGGACTTTGGTGTTCTCCTTTTTTTATTCCTAGAAAAATCCCAGCATGATTTCTAGGAGACAGAGTTTCCCAGAGTAACCACAGCCTAGTTTAGAAAGGGGGATAAAAAAGTAGTTACGCTGTCTTCAGCTCATTCCCCTATCCCCCAACTCATTCCCCTACCTTCTCCAGGCAGCCAAACACAAAAACAATCTTTATGTGTTTTCAGAAGGAATGTCTACCCAAGTAGGCAGGAACCACAGAGATGTGGGCATGAACTGTGCTGTAGTATCCTTGCCCTCCCCCACAAGAGATCTGAATAATTAAAATGTGGATAAACCACTGCCTGCTCAGGAAAGAGTCCGAGGAACCTGCCATGGGAGAATAGTGGAGACTATTAAAGCTTTGTCCCTCATCCCTGAAAAAAGCTGGTGTATACTCTGATTAGGAGGAATTTACTTTCCTTTACTTAGAGGCACACACTTACAGCTTTGGCTATAATTTCTAATGTAAAGACAGTAACTTTGTCTTTCAAAGGATTGAAGGTGGTGTGCATTACTGAAGGTGAAAGAGGTTATCACAGAATCACAGAATCGTCTAGGTTGGAAGAGACCTCCAAGATCATCTAGTCCAATCTCTGTCCTAACACTAACAAGTCCTACACTAAACCATATCACTAAGGGCTACATCTAAACGTCTTTTAAAGATCTCCAGGGATGGCGACTCAACCACCTCCCTGGGCAGTCCATTCCAATGCCTAACAACCCTTTCAATAAAGAAGTTCTTCCTAACATCCAACCTAAACCTCCCCTGGCGCAACTTTAGCCCATTCCCCCTCGTCCTGTCACCAGGCATGTGGGAGAATAGACCAACCCCCACCTCTCTACAGCCTCCTTTAAGGTACCTATAGAGAGCGATGAGGTCGCCCCTGAGCCTCCTCTTCTCCAGGCTAAACAACACCAGCTCCCTCAGCCACTCCTCGTAAGACTTGTTCTCCAGACCCTTCAGCAGCTTCGTTGCCCTTCTTTGGACTCTCTCGAGCACCTCCATGTCCTTCTTGTAGCGAGGGGCCCAAAACTGAACACAGTACTCGAGGTGCGGCCTCACCAGAGCCGAGTACAGGGGGACAATCACCTCCCTAGACCTGCTGGCCACACTGCTTCTTATACAGGCCAGGATGCTGTTGGCCTTCTTGGCCACCTGAGCACACTGCTGGCTCATATTCAGCTGCCTATCAACCAGTATTCCCAGGTCCTTCTCTGCCAGGCAGCTTTCCAACCACTCATCTCCCAGCCTGTAGCGCTGCTTGGGGTTGTTACGCCCCAGATGCAGGACCCGGCACTTGGCCTTGTTGAACTTCATACAGTTGACCTCAGCCCATCGGTCCAGCCTATCCAGATCCTCCTGCAGAGCCTTCCTTCCCTCAAGCAGATCGACACACACACCTAACTTGGTGTCATCTGCAAACTTACTGAGGGTGCACTCGATCCCCTCATCCAGGTCATCGATAAAGATATTAAAGAGGACTGGCCCCAGCACTGAGCCCTGGGGACTCCACTAGTAACCTGCCTCCAACTGTATTTGGCTCCATTCACCACAACTCTTTGGGCCCGGCCATTTTGTTATGAATAAACAAAATGTTGTTATGAATAAACAAAATGTTTGTTATGAATAAACAAAACCCATAAGATTAAATAATCTAGAGATCTGAATCTAGAGATGTTCTTGAACAGAGCTGGTGAAGTTAATATAACAGGCACATATTGGTTCCTCTTCATCAGAGGATCTCACATTCTTATGAATTCCACTCCACGGCACCACAAAACTAAGCTTTGTGAGCTTCATTTTATAGATATGGAGACTTATAATTCACCTCTGATAAAGCTGGCCAATCAGTGAAGGAGCCAGAAGGAAATCTAAAACTGGTGATTTCAAGCTTTCTGCTATACCAGCTAAACTTTCACTCCTGTTCCTTCTAAGGGGAGATTCATTTCTCTCTCCACAGGTTCTGAAGGTTGGAAGGAATGTCCCTGAAATGGTAAGCTGGCCTTTTACATTCCTAAGTGGCTCTTTTGAACTTATCTATTGTTTATTTATGCTGAGGAATACTCAGATTTAAAGAATTTATTGTGAAATCCATTCTGAATTTAAACATGGCACATACAGGTATCTTGCGATATTGTGATGGCATGAGAGACGCATCAACTTCTGACAAGCTCATCTAGGGGATTGGGGAGGACATGAGGTTATCCCTTTTCTAAATTATTCGACATCTGGGTTTCTCCTTCTACAGTGTTTTGACACAAGTTAATTGCCAGCTTCATTCATGTGAGTGGATGCTTTTAAACAGAGCACTGCAAGAAGTCATGTGCTTCTTCTTCTTAAAGAACCAGAGTACCCTATACCATTTCCAAATTGACATCCCTGCTTGGTTTTGCTATCAGTATCAGTAAATATATATATTTAGCTTCACTTGACCTTATGAAGCTTCATCCGTCATGCCAGAGAGTAAGGACGTCACGCTAGATGTAAAGGACATTGAAGAAAGGGAAATGTTTAATACATTAGAATGAGCGTTGAGTAATCAAAATATAAACCTTTAGGAAAAATAAATATGCTGACGTAATTTCAAATGAGCAGATTACTTCTGGAAGTTTTGTCTTTTGGTTCTGTGTTCTCATCAACTTTTTAAACCACTCCATTTCAAATATCCACAGAATTCAGAAATAAGACAGCAGATCCAATACTCTATCGATGCTTACAGCCAGAGAAATGAAAAAGCTCTGATTTAAATGGTAAGGCTGGCCATCCTTCAAGCTATCATTCTTTTAAATCCCCGTGCTCCAGCAATTTGCTCTGAGACTTGCAACTCATCTGATTCCCACTTCTGAGGACAAAATTCTCCGAAATAAGTAGATAACCTCCACTGGCTATGATTTTATGACAGTACTTTGATTAGCAGGTGATCCTTCTACTGAAGTCAAGTGAAGTAAGTAATTAATCTATTTTACGGTATTGCTGTTCAGGTATTGTTGACAACTGAATTTTTTGTCATGCTAAGCAACATAACACCGGAGATTGGGTAGTCGAAGGAAACTATAACTCTCTTGGGGAAAAAAAAATTAAAAAATGATGTCTGGTCACTTTATACATGGCAGGTCTCCAAGTACATGCTGAATTGCAAAAATATAACACATTCAAAAAGAATATTTATGTGCCCCTTCCTCACAACATGTGCGTTATTTTTCTCCCATGTCACAAAAACTGTAGCCACAATTTACAAGTATATGCACAATCAAATTGCTATTGATTTAGCAATGCCTTTCTTTGATGTCCCTTGCCTTAACCTCATTTATAAAGCTGTTTTGCATTATTTCAAACTGTCAATGATTTGTGACTCATGAATATTCAAATCTAATTTGCACTTACCTTTTTTGCATGCATGCTTACTTGTAATATGTCTCATTTGCCCTTTGTTTTGTGTTTATTTGCAGATTGTTTAGTGAAGTAAACTCTGTTTTTAAAGTAACAGCATCTATTTAAACACAAGTGGTCCAATTCTCACCTTAGTACAGTTTTATATCACTGTAACTCCATTAACTTCAATAGAGTTTCTCCTGCTTAAGTGAAGAGAAGAAAAATGAGGCCCATGAACTCATTCTGGCTGTTTTCCATCTGCTCCCGATTTCACATCAACATCATTTATCATGTTTCATTGGAATAATAATATTTTTATTTAGTATTTTATTCAGAAAGAAATATCAAGACTAACCCTCTCATCTTAATATTTCAAGGTCTAGGACAGTTCAGATCTTCAGATCTGAGTAAAAACTAAGAATCCATTATACTGACTTATTAGTATTCACTGATAACACAGTACTTTATTACCAGAGAAAAAAATACATATATTTCTTTTGGCTTATTTCTGTGGCTAAGGTAAATTCATCAGAATAACCCCTCAGCTGAAGAATGCCAATATAATAATATACCATTTCCCAGATAAATAAATAAATAAATAAACCATCTAGAAGTGTGATACCTGCAGCACAGTGCGTCCCAAATCCATCTCTTTGTGTAAAAAAGAAAAAAAAATCAGTTGAACTGCTAGGTGCCCAAGGAAAGCAGGGCCAAGATCTTTATATTGTTTTTGTTTTTGTTTTTGTTTTCCATTTATGGAGGATTATATAATCAAAGGAATGCCTTTCTCAAATCCTAAGGATCTTGCTAGGTGTTTATTTCTGGAACAAACAGTTACCGTGAACATATTGGCTGCAGACAGGACCTTCTTCAATGAATGAAGTCTGGAAACAGCAGAAAAAATAATTTTGCTTTTGGATCAAACAGTATGATCTCCCTTCAGTCCCCAAAGCTGTTTTTCAGAGGAAGCGACCTGAAGTTCAGCTGGGGGAGGGGAAGAAAGGCAATTGATTATTTTCAATAATGTTTGAAAGCTCAAATTAACCTATAGTGACAAAACTGTTTAGGTTCCAGGGCTCCTACTGCAACTCTGTTTATGAAGCAGCTCTAAGGGTTTCAGATGGGTCTTGTTCTGATCATGTTTGTGGCCATAAGTGAACATTAAAGCAAGCAGAATTTTTCTTTGAACAAATATTAGGTGAATATATTTTCTTTATGGATCAAATCCTGCGTTATCAAATGGAATGGAGCAGAATCAGGCTTTCTATGAATAACTGCACAAAACAAAAGCATGCATACACAGACAGGAATATATGTTGTGCACTTTTATTATTCATTTAGTCTCCTTTTTAAATAATTTCATCCAACCTATTGGGAAATAGAGCAAGTGTGATAGGTGACCAGTGACACATCAAGAATAATGAAATGAAAAGCCCAAATGAACATACTGTGAATGACTTTTAGGCTGGAAACTGTTTGCCTAAGCTATTCTTGGTGAATATTTCAAGGTAAAGAGCACTTTCCCTCTGAAGATTCATTGTACTGCCCTGATACGATGCAGGGTTCCCAACTGGGAATAAGAGATCTGAGCCCAGAAAATAGGACTGCATTCATCCAAGAGTTCAGTTCAAATGAATACTTTTATCAGCTCTTCCATAAAAGAGAAAAATATTTCAGATGTTTATTTTTAGCTCTGCACATGAATAATAGAAATAAAATGACTTGAGTATTAAATGTGAAGAAATTTGTTTAAAAAAAAATGTCATATATAGGTTAATAATTATATACAGCTTAGTATGTGGGTTTTTTTTTTTTTTCAAGAACACAAGGATCATGGTTTGAAATGGCGTGTCTCAGCTGTTGTGAAGTCCAGGGTAAAGCCATGTCCCCTCCAACACTCAAGAAATAGTATTATCCAGTATGACACATGCCTAGATATGTCTGATTGTGATCATAATATAGCCTTAAGGTAAGAGAACAGGACAACCACTTGTATGTTATTTTTTCAAAATTGTTTATTTTTATCTGCATCAAAGAAAAGCTTCTGCTAGAGCTATTTATGCTGATGATCAGTAGGACTACTAGTGATTGTTTATAAATGTACATGAAGTAATGAGAGACAATTTTTAAATTTAGCATGTATTTAAAAATGCAGCATATTAGTACATTGTCACATGATCATGTTTCATCACTGAAAAAAAAAAAAGTATTCACATTGAAAAACATTTTGGAAAGGAATGTACTGCTATAACACAAGAAATACTCAAATAGCATCAAACAAAAACCTGGGCTGTGAATCACCAAAGTATGAATTAAAGAACTGAAGTCTCTTGTGCAGAAGACTTACTGCAAGGGTTGTGCTTGTCCACTTTTATCCTTAATAGGAGCAGTAAAGCCAAGTACTTTGCAAAATTACTTGGCAGAGCTTTGTCCTGCATCCTTCATTCAGGTGGTTCTCCTGCAGTCAACAGGACTTAGGCCTGAGGATATTGAAGGCTATCAGCGTTGAAAACATTGTCTGCAGAGATTCATGGCCTAGAGGTGATTTTCTTTGAACTTTTTTGTTCCCTCTACAGGTGAGGCCTATAGACTGATGGGCAGCCCTTCTAATGACTGGGGATTAAAAACAGTAATGTGGCAGTATCTTCTTTTGGACCTAGGACCCTTGGACCTTTTGTTGTGTAGTCACATGCCACAGGACAATTTCCTTTCTGACATCCTGACATTAAAGTCGGTAGTGATACAGCACAGATGAGTTTTGCTCTTTGACTTTATTGGCTAACTGTGATGGGGAAAAGCGTGGTGTGTGGAGGTATGTAAACACAGTAAGATGGTTAGGCATACACTTTAGACTTAGGACGTGTTGTTTGGAATTAAGAGCCTTCTCTGCCTTTTAACACCAATATAAGAAGAATATCCAATCTAATTCACTGTGACTACAGATACCCAGATTCTTTTTTTTCTAACATGGAAAACCAGGTGATGTCTGAGAACTTGCTAAGCCTACATCTTGTTCTTCTTCCCCTTCATTGATCCTGTGGGACCATTTTCTCTTGTGAGAACTGGATCCTCCCATTCTCTTGCAGTGTAATTGTTAATCATCCCGCTCAACCTGCCAAGATTCAAGAGGAAGAATAAGATTTTCAAAACAGTGAACAATAGAAGAAAAAATAAAATTGGAACCATCATGGAGGGTTCACCTTCATAAAATAATTCATATTAACTAATGCATGTTTCTTCGCTTACCTTATACCTGTGTTTCATTGCCTTGCATTAGTGAAGTAATTAATTTAGCAGGAGAGATGAAAGGAGCCAAAGAGATGACAGCAGGCATGTGTGAGAAAGAAGTCAAGTGTAGTTCTGCAATGGTGGGCAGCTGAAAAGCATTTTCGACATGCATTTTGTAAATGTGAAAAGAGTGTAAAGGAGTGCATAGAGAGGAGCTGGAGGTGTGGTGTCTTTTCTGCTGCCTCATCAGTGATTGTGTACTGGGTATCTTCTAATAATACACAGGAAGGGCAAAGCCTCAGAGCCCACTGTATCATGTCTGATCTTCTTGTGTACCTTTAACCATTTGCAGGGAGGGCTTAAACTAAAACCCCTTAAACTAAAATGTTTCCTGCTTGGGGGGTATATATATGTGCTTCTTTTTAGGCCTAAGGCTTCTTAGGGGAAATGCTGTATCCAAGGGCTGTTTCGTGAGCTGGGAGTACTGCACTAAACCTCTGGGGCAAATGTTTGCATTGAATCGTTGAAAGAATCTGAGATTGGCAACGCCACCCTGCCCTTGGCTAATGAGCCTTCCCCGAGAGAATATCAAGTGCAATTACCTTTCAGGGAATAACAACATACCAAAGAACCATGGACCCTGCAGAGAAAAACGAAACACACATTCGTAGGTAGAAACAGCTATGAATCAGCATTAATTATCCAACAGAGGGAAAAGGATTGCAATAAGTCTCGGTTCCTGACTCACACCATAGATCACAGCCAATGTGAGCTACTTAGAGAAAAAACATTTGCAAAGTTCAGCCTGCCCTAGCCCCCTCCCCTCGCACGTTCGCTTCTTCGCTCGAGTCGCGGCTGGGGGCTCCGCTCCTGGGACGACTTTCCCGACCCCCAGTTTGGCGACAGCTGCGAGAGACGCTCAGGGGGGGCTGGTGGCGGCGAGGGAGGCGTCCGACGCCAGCGGGACGGTTGAGCCGATGCTAAGGTCGAGGCCAGGTTCCCCCTGTGCCGACGGGGCCGGAGACACCCAGCTGCCCTCGAAAGTCCTGGGTGGAGGTCTGGAAGCCGGGCAGCAGCCTGCCTTTGGCTTCCCAGCTGGGGGGACCTCGTCCCCCCACGGCTCGCTGTCTGGCACATGCAGCAAGGGGGGAGAGTCCCGGGCTGTTGGCTTTTATTATGCACATTCCTGGAAAGGAGAAGGCGGGGGAGGGTAGGGGTGTGTGTGTGGGGGGGTGCACATATTTGGGTACGAGCGATCGGAAAAACATGTGAAACCGCATGTCCAGAGCCAGCACCACTCAAGGATGCCCCTGCGGTTCCCCGGGCGTGTGTCTTTGTGCCGGAGCGCATCCTCCTGGTGCGGCCCTGCTCCGCCTGCAGCCAGCCCTGAGTGGAGCCTTGCGCGGAGCCCTGCGCGGAGCCGGCGGCGGCTGCCTTGCGCGGCCCGGGGCGGCTCCCCTGGGAGCCGGGAAAACCCCGCCGCAAACTCTTCGGACGTGAAACCGCCCCGGAGAAGGGCCGGCTGCTTTGCTGAAACGAGGCGCACATATATTGAGTTTGTCAGGGATCATAAAATGTGAATTGATTATTCAAACAGCCATTGATTATAAAAGAATGCTTACTGCAGCAATGGGAAAGGTTAAAAGGAAATTGACCCTCTGCGTACGTGACATAAAGTCATTAGGTAAATGAGATATTCATACGGGGTATAATCAAGGTCATGCTAATTTTATTTGCGGTGTTCCACTCGAGTCTCGAGCTTCGTTTGGGGGCCGCAAATTGTCCCCGGGGGAATTAAAACACCAGGTAGACCCCAGGTGCTGTAAAAATCAAAAATAAAAATAATTAAAAGGCGAAAAAAAAGACGTACATGAAACCCGAGGAGGGCTGCAAATTGCCCCGAAGTCCTGCTGTGGCCGCGGTGGGCCCGAGGCCGAGCTCCCGCCGTGGCGGTGCTCCAGCGGGCGCAGAGGGGCGCGGAGCCCCGCGCAGCATCGGGCCTCCCTGCGGGGGTGCTGGCACCTCGCCGCGGCCGGGTGCCCCCTCGGAGCCGGGGGAAGAGCTGGAAGTGCTGGCGATGTCAGAGATCCTCGCCTCTCCCAGACAGGATGAGAACGTGTAAAAAAATTAGATGTATTTATGCACATATTTATCCCCTCTAATTACAGAAATTAATCCTCTTACTTATGACTAAAAGGTAACGTCTAAGGCGTCCCTTTGATGTTTAACAGCATCGTTTGTGGCTAACATTCCGACTGATTAAGGAATAATTGTTGTTAAATGCTTTACAAGTGGATAGTGTTTAATTGAGAGGTATTCATAATTTTACGGCTTACCACAAAATGAAACGTAATTAAAAACGCAGGAATTTCCAACTGATTTTATTCCAATTATGTTTATTGTTCAGACTAATTATCGCACGAGATGGGGTACTTTTCCCCAGCCCTACACGGCACGCGTCTCCCACATACACCCGGGCGGGTTTTCTTTTCCAGGTACAGGCTTGGGGCGGCTTTCTGCAGCCTCCGCTCCCCCCTTCTCCCCCGCCCCCCATTGTAATTAAATGCTCCAGCCTTTTCTTCTCTCCTCCATGCAACACCTTGGGATGTGAGAAAGTGATGGCAGCTCTCTTCCCTCAGAGCTCCAAGTAATTGTAGAAGGGCTGATGAATTTCTTGAAGAAACACTTGCCACACACTGAGGAAACCATCTCCTAGCAGGATTTTACAAACCAAAGTAAACAAAGCACCCCAGGGGCGATTTCCTCCTTTTGCACAGCTTACTTCTCAATTTACTTCAGAAGCGCTCACAAACACACACAAGAATTACAGCAGAAATAAGAGTTGGTCTGGGGAAGATATTCCGGATGGAGACAGGCAGAGAGATAGGAAATGTTCAAAGCAAGGGACGGTCATTAAAATACCTGCCAGGCGCGCTGCCGTTCCCCAAACCAACCTTGCCTTCTTCCCCTTGAACTCAGAGCTCTCTTCAGCATCTCTTTAAACACGCGTATGCCTGGGAAGGAGAAAATGACAAACACACACACACACACACACAAAAGAAACACACACACACGGACCCGCACCTCGGGTCCATCTTCCCAACGCCTTTAGAACAACCCCAGCCTCCCGAGCGAGCCGGCTGGGAGGTGAAGTTACGTGGCCAATTTCACTGTTTCCTCGATCGAAGAAAGTTGGGTGTGGAAATGGATCTCTTTATTCCTGACTTTCTCCATCCCTCAGCTGGGCTCTCGGAGAAAATCAGAGAGGGGTGCCTAAGAGCGCCCCGACACCAGATCAGGGCGGACAGGGACAGTGCGTACCCCAAACGGGGGCTGGGGGACAGGGGGCATATCACGTCCCCTCCTGCTTCCAACTTGAGCTTAGCCTTTGGGGTCCAGCCCGTTAAGGAAGGAGCACACGTATTTACGGCTCCTTTTGTTTCCTCCTGCCCACCAGCACCAAACCTCCGGGGGGTGCGCAGTCCGGGGGCTGCTGCCCTGCTCGGCGGGCTTGCGGCACTCACAGGTGTGCTTTGGCTCGGCTGTGTCTCTCCGTATAGTTTCTCGGGTCTCCTGAAGGGTTTAATCGAGGTGTGATAGTAGAAGAGTGTTTAAATTCTGCTGGGGAAATAAAGGGGGTGGAGGATTCCCTCTTATAGCAAGTTAGGAATAGCCCAAGCTTTCCAAAGGGATGTTTAAATTGGACTTAATGGAGCAATATCTCTACTTTTTTTGCTTCAGCTAGGAGTCCTGAATCCTTTCATTAAACTGACATAGATTTGCAGAGATGGGGAAAAGGAGGGGTAACTGGGGTGGACATTTTATGTAAATGAGCAAATCCGAAATGTATTACAAATCCACTGTAATAAAACTGACAGTTTTGACAGTATTGACAACATAAATATATGTTGGAACACAGCACTTTCAGACACTTAACCGATGAAGCAATAAAAAGATTCGACTACAATATTTCAAATAATCGACATTGATGTTTTGATACATCATTTTTATACCTCGAATCGATCTATCACTCTGTGACCGGTCAATTTTAAGTAAAAATCTGCTGCAATTATTTACGCTATTGCCAATGACGACCTAATAACTGTTTTCAATTAATTACAGCAAAACTAAGCATTATGAGGGCTAACCGGCCGTATATTCCATTGTACGGTCCCTTGCATTTCTTGTATGGAGAGCAAACACATATATGTATATTGCATTCTCTTTGTGGGATCAAAAGAAAGACGTACAAAGGCGATCACAATCTTTTAGGGGAAAAAAAAAAAGAAAAAGAAAAAAAAAAAACACTTCTCTTTCGGGAACACACCACGGGCTCTAATCACGCACTTCTAGGAAACACACTATAATATTTTGTCAGTTCTTTCCCTATGCAATACCAAGCCGGGCTCCTAAGATTTTTTTTTCCCTTTTCGCTTCGGGCTGCGCGCTGATTCCCACTTCAAACAATGGGCCGAGCAGCGCTTTCAAAAAAGGGAGATTCGTGCTTGGAGTGATCGCGTGTGTTATGAGAGTCGCCGTAACATTTCAAACGAGATAGGAGGATATTGTTCTCTCCGGACCGAGAACTCCAGTGTCAAAACGAGAGCGCTCTCCTCTTCTGGAGTTTTATAGGCAGCTGGAGAACAAAAGTGAATATTTTGAGAGCTGAGCGGAGTTTGGAGGCTTCTCAGATGCTCTGATATTGCACTAAAGCGATTTAGTTTGCCCTAACTGTCCTTTCTGTTACGATGTCACATTGCAAAGATGGATTTATTTTATTTTATTTTATTTTATTTTATTTTATTTTATTTTATTTTATTTTATTTTATTTTATTTTATTTTATTTTATTTTATTTTATTTTATTTTATTATTTTGTAATGCTTCAGGCTCCTTCGAACAAATGCAAACTAGAATTTTAACTACCCTGCTAGAAGCAGGCTTACTGGGAAACCCTGACAGGTATTTTTGTCCTTCTGCTTTACGAAGGAAATACGCACGCTGGCTGTTTATGGTCTTCACTTTCCCAAACCTCCCAGCCCACGACGCAGAAGCAGCCCGGCTCTCCTTCCACGCTAGCGCTCCGCACCCCCCTTCCCCCCCCCCCCCCCCCCCCCGCGTGGGTTATTCAGGGATAACGCAGGACGGGAGGAGGGGGGGCGGACATTTGGGTTCCCCTTCTCCCCCCGGCCTCCCCCCGCCGGGTCGGGATGCGGGGAGGGAGGGGACCCCCGGGGCAAGCCCCCACGGCCACACGCGACCTGGAGGCGCGGAACCGGGGGACGGCGGCTCCGCTCCGCGCCCGGCGCAGGGGATGCGCGCCCCTCCGCGCCCCCGGCAGCGGCCCTGCGAGAGGCTGCGCGGCGCGGCGGGAGCGCGCTGGAGCCCCGCCAGATAGCGCTAGAGGGCTGCCGATGGCACCGCCGCGCCGTCGCCGGGGGCTGGGACGGCCCCGGGGCGTCCCGCAAGTGCCGGGTCGGAGCCCCGCGGCCCGGTTCGGGGGGGAGGGGGGGGGGGGTCAGGGGCTGGGGAGGGGGGAGCGCGCCCCGAGCTCCGGTGGTGCTCGCAGGAGCTTCGAAAGAGGAGGGGGAGGGCTGGAAGGAAGGGAGTCGCAAGGGAAGTTAACAGGTAAGTAAATGAACCTCCTCCTAATCCCGCTCCCAAAGATCGGGGGAGGTCAAGCAGAGTTCACCGCGATGGGCTACCACTGACTTTCGGGCCGGGAGGCATTTCTAAAACCGGCCGGGTTGCGGGAGAGCCCCGTCCCGCAGCGGCGGACGGGGGGCGCGGGGGGAGCAGCTCAGGGAGCCCCGCCGCCCGCTGGGGCCGTGCTGGCAGGGGGCGCCCGGGGCGGCCCCCCCCGAAGCCCGGCGGCTGCGGGAAGCCGGAGGGAAGCGAAATGGGCTGGGACGAGGAAAAAGTGACTCAAGTTGTGAGAGCCGCCCGTCTAGGCGAGGTGAAGCGTGGCAAGGAGCGATTTCGGAGGTAGGAGTTTGATCTGTGGAATAATGCTGGTTATAAAACTGCAAAGGTGCTGTTTGCACCCCACGCATCGCCTTGGGAGCAGAACAGAAAGAAAAAAGCCCGTGGATTTTACCACGGGGTCACGGTTATGTTGTAACCCTGGAGACGCATTTTAACACGCGGATTGCTTTCTTCATTAAATATGACACATTTCCTAGAACGACAGCCCAAGACAAAACGCCAGGACAAACACTCCAAATTATTCGTCCTGGTCCGCAGAAGCCTTAGCCCATCCTTTGTGGGGTCTGCCTGTAAATGTGGGCTACGTCTTTCTGAAGACAATGGCATAGCCCCAAAATACTTGAACTCGAGGCACAAACAAACAAACATTGAATAAAGTTACAAACAAGATTAAGGTTCAAGTTATTTGTCCCTGCAGCAAGGCGTCAATTGTTCTAACAGATGTAGGGATGCTAAGAGGATTTAAACCACGCGAATTTAATAAACCAGATTAGCAATAGGTGCTTTCCACAAATGCTAGGAACCGTGAAGTAAATCTCCCCTAAATTATCTATTAGAGCACAGCGTTGCTTGCAAGGAGTGCAGAAAAATTCCGAGGGGTGCAAGCGGATTTCGTGCAAGCACAGCTCGTTTCCCCTCCCAAACTTTGCATTTGCATTAAATCTCCCGCTACACACACTGCGCGCACACTCACACAAAACAGCGGCTTAACATACCCGGTGGAATATATTCTCGAAATCTGAAATATTACCTGTTGTGCCATCGTCCGCTTTTGCAAGGCTGTGGAAAAAGAGAGAGAGAGGGAGCGAGCGAGCGAGAGAGGCATGTCTCAAAGCCAGCAAAGGACTAAGATGCCACACTTCGGAAAGGCTGATTGAAAACAGACTCTTCTTAAGTTTTAGAGGATTTTCTCTCTCACTCCCTGCAAGGGCTAAGAAGCCGATTTGGGAGTTTGAAGGGAATAGGTTTCAGCGTCCATATTTGTTCTGGTGCACTTGTAAAATGCGATTTGAAGAGGATCTTTAGCCCTCTGATTGTCTTTGTATTGTTTTTCTTGAAACGGATCTTTTGCCCTTAATGAATCCCCACACAGCTGGACAGCTCCTTCTCGGACACTGAGAGCGCTAACCCCAAACTGACCCCAATTTGACACCACAAGATGAAATTTTACCGCCTGTTAAAACCATTTCCAGCCTCGGCAAAAGGAGCTGGCTGTTGACTGAGATGCACTTCCATACCGGACACCTCATTTCTCTTTGGACTTTTGAGCTGATCTAAGAAAAAAAAAAAAAAAAAAAAAAAAAAAAGAAACACACACACACCCCACCGACTCGTCTCTTCTCGTCTCTTACACTTTTCCTGGAAACAGCCTTTGCTGTGAAAATGATGCACGAGAAATGGAAATTAGCCAATTTAATTTTCCCGAATTACTGAGTTTAAAAGGAAATATGTCACAAGGCTGAAAATAAAATTAGGAAAAAAAAAAAAGTAAATAATAAATGACCTAAGACTGTAGAAGCCCCCACCCCCTGCACGCACGTATCCCATTTTCCTCCGAGTTCCTAACAGCATCTTTGTTAATAGCTGAGTACTTTCACTTAAGGGCGCTAAATTGAGATTCCTCTTTAATGGCTAAACTTTAGCGCTTTATAAACCACGTTCTCTGTGTGCGTTAATCCACTGGGATAGAGAAGAGGAAAAAGGCTTCAATTCTTTTCACGAAAAAAAAAAAAAAGGACACAAGAGGAACATGAAAGCCCCTCATTTACCATATGAAATTTCACTTTCTATCAAGTTAAAATCATTTTTAAAAGTTGGTCCCTGTCCCAGATTACACACATGCACAGCAGGGCGAGCCAACGCAGGGGGTTAATTAGTTTAGTGAAGAAAAAAAAAAAAAAAAAAAAGAAAACTGAACAAGTGAAAGGAGCAGCATTGAACACTACAAAAATCTTTGGCTGTTTTTTTTGCAGCTTTGATTTTAGGTTGCTTTCTCTAACAATCCCTTACTCAAGAGAACCAAGATTAACAGGCGCTCCTGTTAAAAGCAGAATTACGAAAAGAAAATCGAGTCTAAAATTACGTCCTGAGCAATGAAGCACCTTCTCCTATGGGAGCCAAGTCGTGGAAAAACTTCGTTTTGAGAAGAAAACTGATGAACTTCTCCCACAGCTTGCAGTCTGAACAAATACAGGGAGCCTTCAGTGGAACTAGATTACTTTTACACGGCCACGTTACAAGGAAAGAGCTCTTCTTTAGTGATACCGAAACTGTTTGAAATGAGACACACTTGTACAGCTCAGGAGGCAAGGCTCTGGGTTTGCACTGCCTCGGTTAAAAAATAAGTTTGGAAACTACAAATATTTAAAATATGTCCTCGAAGCTGGCTGCATGGGCTTTATCACAATGAAATGATTCCTCGGAAGTTTAGAAATCTGGCATCTTCGGGGCGGGGGGGTGAGAGGTGGAAGAAGGAGATGAAAAAAAAATAGCATTCACTGATGACTAGATCTCTTTAAAAAATCTGTTAGAAAACTACAGCTGTAAAAGTAGGAAAGGATTTGCATAACCTACTGCTCTGTAGGTCTCCGCGCACCCAAAGGATTAGCCAAGCATTCATTACCATGAATATCTTGAATTACGTTACCGATTTATACGACAGAGTATAAAATACTGCACAAGAAGACTGGCTTTTTCCTTGCGAAATGAATCGACTTAACCACTGCTTGAAAGAGATCTACATACTAAGGGCTTTTTTACTCACCTCTCTTTACAGTCCCGTGAAAGTCAGTCACAGCAATTCGGTTGCTCTTAGGACTAGCTTTAATCTTGGAAGAGATCCTCTAGGAAAAGACAAACGGGTCTGCTCTCCGGCTTCTGGCGGGCTTTAAAGCAGGGTGCAACTCGGGCTAGAAGTAGGAGAGTGACTTTTCTCCGCATTCGCCCCATATCTGTAAATAGAGCCCGCTCTGCGGGGCTCGGCGCTATCGGAACACGCAGGAATGCCCACTGGCGTTTGTCAGCCCTCCACACTATCTTTCTTTATATGTGAGGGCTGATTTCCCGCAGACATCATTGTTATGATGGCTCATTTAATCAAACTGTTTAATTGCTCCGGTAATCACTATCATCATCACAGGTACTCAATCATTCATCATTTTGGAGGGGTTTATTGACCTCTGGAGCTCATTCCCTACGCCTATTAAAATCAGGCCAAATATCTATAACTGCCCCCTGAGTCATTTTCTTAAAGTTTCCAAAAAATAAAAATAAAAATCTCAGAATCACCGTCCTCATCGTGAGCAGCAAAACAAACCAGAACAAACGCTATCTGAGCAAATCACATTTTTTTTTCTGCCGTGTATTTTTAAAAGCCATCTATGTATGAGGCCACGTTCACAACCGGGTACATAATCATTGATAAATCCCACTATTAACGGGATAGTCTGTTTTAGATTTTATGTGCAGGGGACCGTGAACGAGGGTGGGGGGTTGGGGAGGACAAAACTGCAGCAATCGATAGTTTGACCATCGCTCCTCCCCTAAACTTCAAGCATCCCCCATGATTGATGATCCCGGGTAGCTTTGGTAATTGACTGTTCTGAGGTAAGGCATGTTTCAGCTCCAGCAAAGCGATTGGGCGAGGGGAACATACCAAAATTAACGCGTGTGTGTGTGTGTGTGAGTGTGTGTGAGTGTGTGTGTGTGTGTGCGCGCGCTTGGAAAAGTTCATTTGGTGCTCAGGGGTGGGGGGTGCAGCATCTCGCTTAATTTGCTAAATAACCCTACTGTAATTAGCGCTACCATTAGAAGGCATTACCGAGCTAATACTTCAGCATACATTCCACAAGCGCGACGTCGATATACAGCAAAGTCCAGAACCGTAACACACGCGAATGCATCGCTCCCCGACGGATCCGCTCAGCGAGAACATGCAACCCCAAATCTACGGAACATCTGGATCCATCCTACAAAAGCCTGAGCGTGACTTCGGTTTTAAGCCCTTTTCAAAGGCTGGCAGCCTAAGCGCAGAACCAAAAGGGGGTTCCCCCTCCTCCCACCCCCCCACCCCCTTCCTCCCACCCCCCCGCGGCATCCACAGCGGGCTTGGTCGCAGCGATCGCTTGGCGAGGAGCGGTGCCAGCCCCGGGCTGAACGAGGCGCGCTCCCCGCGCCCCGGATCGGGACTTTTTGCCCGGCCCCGGGAGCGCGCAGGGGCCGGCTGGCCGCGGAGCCGCGCGGAGCTCGCCGAGCCGGCCGGCGGCTGGGGAAACACCAACTTTGCGCGGCCCCCCCTTCCCCGGCAGCCCTCCGTGCCCTCGGCCCCGCATACCGTTCTCGGCAGCGGCGATAGCCGGCGAGTTAAATAAATAATTCAGAGCGTAAATCAGCCGCTAAACACCGCGGTTAATCGCAAGGTATTTCGTCGCTAAAACAACCTAGCGCGAACCAACCCGGGGCCGGGCTCCTGTGGCACTTTTCCTCCGGCTCTCGGCAGTTTTCCCCTGCCTCTCCCCCCTCTCGCACACACGCACTCTCCCCGTCCTCCCTCCCTCCCTCCCTCGCTCCCTCCCTCCCTCCTCCCTCCTCCCTCGCTCGCTCCCTCCCTCCCTCCCTCCGCCCGCTCTCCTTCCTACACGCCTCGCTTCGCTCGGGGCAGGGGCTGCTGCGCGGCTCCCCCCGCGCGGCGCTGCAGCCGCCCTGCCGGCGCGCTGCGCATCAGCGGCGCTCTGCCGGCCGGGGCGCCCCGACACCGACACCGGCACCCGCACCCGCACCGGCCCCGGCCCCGGCCCCGGCCCCGCCGCCGCCGCCGCCCCGCTCCCCGCCGCCGCTCCCCGCCGCCGCCGCTCCCCGCCGCCGCCGCCGCGCTGCAGGACTGGCTATGGCCACCGCCACTTCCGGGTTCCGTCACTTCATTCTCCCGCCGATCGGCGCCGCGAAACTGAGCCGCTTCTATAAGGCAGCCCGCAGCCAACCTGCCAGCGCTTACTGACACTCACTCATCTCAGAGAGAGAGGGAGAGAGGGAGGCAAAATACCCACCGGCAGGAGGAGGAAAAAAAAAAAAAAAAAAAAAAAGAAAAAAAAAGAGAGAGAGAGAGAGAGAGGAGAGGGGGAAGTCTCGGGGCTTTGCAAACTATTCGATTTTTTTTTTCTTCGCATCTTTCCCCACCCCCCTTCACAGTACTCAAAAAAAAAAAAAAAAAAAAAAAAAAGACCCTCTAGCGATCCTAAAAGGCAAAACCTGAGCGCGGAGTTACTGGAAGAAGGAACCGGGGTTAAAAAGATTCCTCCTCTCTTCTTCATCATCATCAACCATCATTCATTCACTACCTTGACATTCCCTGGCTTTGATTGACAGCTGGAGTGGCAAAAAGCCATGAGACACGACAGTTTGGTTACATGTGGGTTGCTGACGGGCCGATCGTAACCTTCAGTTTGGGGGCTTGACAATTTTTTTTTTTTTTTTTTTTTTTTGCATAGAGAAAGAAAAAAGGAAAAAGAGAGAGAAAGAGAAAAAGGAAAGAGAAAGAGACAGAAAAAAAGAGAAGAAATACACAGAAACTCATCGTGGTTCCTGACTGTTTTTTATATATTATTGTTGTTGTTGTTGTTGTTATTATTATTTACCCATATTGGAGGACAGGAGAAGTCTATAAGTGGGTTGCAAAAAAAAAAAAAAAAAAAAAAGGAATCTTCTTCACTCTAAATCACTTTCTTTGCTGGACTGGGATATTAAATATACGACACATCCAGGAGTTTATTGGAGCGCAGACTGATGGCGCAAAGGGTAGGTTTAAATCTCCAACACTTACCTATATATAAATCCTCTCTTAAGAGGGGCCTGTCCGATTTGCTCTCCTCTGTTGCTGATGATGATGGCGGCCACTATTAAAAAATAGCAGCAAAAATTATTCACTAGCTTTTTGTGTGTGTGCGTGAGTCTCTGTGTGTGTGTGTGTCTCTCTCTGCAATTGTTCCACGCTTTTTTGCTCTCTAGCTTTTCCCCCAGCAGCGCGATTTCCCTGCTCTCTGGCTGCTCAGTAGCACGGGGTTCACAGGGGAAAGCTTGCTGCTGCTGCTGCTGCTGCTGCCGCCGTTGCTGCTGCTGCCCAGGACAGACTAACAAATACATATGTGTGTGTGTATATATACGAACGTATATATATGTATACATATATAGCTGCTTTTTTTTTCTTTTTTTTTTCTTTTTTTTTTTTTGTCTCTGGCTTTGACAAGGACAAGGGGAATTGCTACTAAATAATGTTTCTGGTAACTTTCAGATTATTTCCCCCTTTATCTCCCACCCCCTCCCCTCCGATGCACCCCACCTTTCCTCTCTCCTTCCCCGTGATGATTTATTTATCTAGCTGCTTTGGATTCTGCTTGTTTATTCATTTACATTTGATTTTTTCGTCCTTCCTTCCTAATTCAGAGCAACTCTAGTTTCTCTCCTCCGTTTCCTTCCTTTCCATCCCGGTTTCCTCGCCAGGGTCTCTCCAGCCGTGCCGAAGCGGACCGTCTCCCCCCGCACACACACACTCACACACACACACGCACTCACTTTCCCCCTTTCCCTCTCCCTACACCCCCACGCCTCCCTCAGCCTCTCCAGCCCCTGCCCCTGCTCCCAGCCGATTTCATTTCGCACATCTCACTCTCTCTGTTGTGGCTGTTCTTGTTTTGTTTTGCTCTGTTTGCGTCTGCCTGGGTGCTTTACTCTCTTCTGACTTTTGTTGTTGTTGTTTGTTTGTTTTTTTATTCCCCCCTCTCCCCCTCTCTCCCCCCCCCCCTCCCCTCTTTCTCTCGCTTTCTTCTCTTCCGGCCCGGTTTTTGACAGTACGATGAGCTGCCCCACTACGGCGGGATGGACGGAGTAGGGGTGCCGGCGTCCATGTACGGGGACCCCCACGCCCCCCGGCCGATCCCCCCGGTGCACCACCTCAACCATGGCCCGCCGCTGCACGCCGGCCAGCACTACGGCGCCCACGCCCCGCACCCCAATGTCATGCCGGCCAGCATGGGCTCCGCTGTCAACGACGCCCTGAAGCGGGACAAGGATGCGATCTACGGGTAGGTGCCGCCGGGCGACGCGGCGCCGCTGCCCGCCGAGCGGGAGGGCAGGAGCGGGGCGGGCGCCGGGGGGCTCCCGGGGGGCGGCCGGGGGGCGGCGGCGGCCCCGCGCTGCGGGCCGGGGGAGATGCGCGGAGGCACGGCCCGCGGGGCTGGGGTGCCGGCAACCTCGGGAGACACGTCCTGGAAGAGAGACCCCTCGGTGGAAAGGGAGTGGGGGGCGGCTTGTCTTCCCTTTTTTTTTTTTTTTTTTCTTTTTTTTTCTCTTTTTTACCGCGAGTTTTTTGTCTCGCTCGGAAAGGCCCCGGTCAGGACTTCAGACAAGAGAGGTGGCTCTCTTGGCGCTGGGTTTTAGGCGAGGAAGTGGTGTTCTGGTGTTCTCCTCCGTGCCATAGTAACCCTCTTCCAACACTGTAAATAAAGAGATATTCAAATCGCCGAAGACAGTAAGAATAAAAGGGATTCGCTTCTCACGAGCAGCTCTTCCCTGAGATAAGCGAAGTAAATGCACTGGAGGCAGCGAGCTGAGTTTTATATGTAGGAAAGAGAGAGCGGGAGGAAAAAGAAACACGTACCCAACAAAACTCGAGCCTGTGCCAGGGCACTGCTTGGGGGGAATGACACCGATTCCCTCCGGTGCCTTTTAGCAAAAAATACCGAATTATCCTAAAAGGAGAGATAGTAACGTCTGTGACAGAGTGTGGGGCCTTGATCAGACACCAAAGGGGGAAACAGACCAACTCATACTTACTACTTAGCACGCAGATAAAATATTTTTTTTCCTGACTACACCAACTATGGGAAAATATTTCGAGAAGTGCTCCCTCCCTCCGCCCCCTCCCCAGCTCACTTATCTGGACAGCTGGTATTTTACTTGGGTGTGCTTCCAGGAAACTTCACCACATTTTTGTTAGCAGGCCCCTTGAAAAATAAAATTACGTATTAAGTAGTTTGCAGTTTGCCTCCCCGTGCTTCTCATTTTAGGTCATAGCTTGAGGGTAGGGATGGGATCTCCCAGGTTTCGCGTTATTTTAGGCTGTGGCGAAAAGGGGAAGGTTCCCAGCGGAGCTGCTGCCTGCTTGAGTGAGTGTGTTTGGTGCGCCGGGCGTGTGAGTGGAGGTCACTTTTGTCCTCAGCTCTGGGGACTGCACAGGGGATGCGGCTTGGCCATTCGCAATTTCCGAAAGAGAAAAAAAAAATGAAAAGGAAAAAAAAAAAAAAGTGTATTTTATTTCGAGGCGAGATCGTCCCTGCTCTGCCCGAAGCAATACCGAAAGGCTGCAGAGCGTGTCCGTGTGTCCGTGTGTGTACGTGCATTTAAAAAATACTTGTTGATTAGAGCTCTTCTTTCCCCCTCTCCCCACCCCCTCCTGCTCTCTTTGTGTGCCACTGCCCGGTAGGCACCCGTTGTTCCCCCTCTTAGCTCTGGTCTTTGAGAAGTGCGAGCTGGCGACCTGCACGCCCCGGGAGCCCGGCGTGGCCGGCGGGGACGTCTGCTCCTCCGACTCCTTCAACGAGGACATCGCCGTCTTCGCCAAACAGGTCCGCCACCTCTCCCCCCGCCCCCGGCCCTTCCCGGCGCTGCCGCCGCCCCCGGCTCCCGAGCCCCGCGGCCGGGCCCTGCCCGGGGCAGCCCCCCCCGAGCCCCCCCCCCCCCCCCCCTCCTTCCCCCGAGCCCCCTCCGCGGCCGCCGGCGGGGGGCGGGAGGGGGCGGCGGGGGGCGCGCTGCCGGGCCGGGGCCGCCGGCCCTCGCCCTCGAGCACCGACGGAAGGGGGACGCGGCTGGGGCCGGGTCTGGAGGCAGCGGGAGCGGGGAAGGACGGGGAGCCGGCAGGGCCGGGGGGCGGCCGGGGCAGGGCCGGCTCCCTGCAGCACCCCCCGGCTGCGGGGCGCCCAGAGGGGCCGTGGGGCTGCGCTGCCTGCTTTTGTCACCCCTCGGGGTTGCTCCCTTCGGGCCAGCGGGCAGCAGGGCCGAGGGAGGGAAGAAGCCGCAACTCACGCTGCTTTGCCTTCTCCTTGCAGGTCCGCGCTGAAAAACCACTTTTTTCTTCAAACCCAGAGTTGGACAATTTGGTAAGGCCTCGCCCCAGCGCCCCAGCGCCCCGCTCCCCTCTCGCCTTCCCCTGCCCCGTGTTAGCCCCTCGCCCTCGGCAGCGCCGGGAGGAGGGCAGCCGGCCCTCGGCTGCACGGCCCGGCCCGGCCCGGCCCCAGCCTTCAGAGGGCTGCACTTGCGAAGTGAGCCGGGGCAACGCCGGCAGCCCCAGCGCCTTGCGGGGCAGCGCGGAAAAGCCACGGGGAGCTAAAGTGAGGGAAATAAGTGCTTCGGGAGAGAGGGACGGAGATTTCTAACGTCATTCTTTTGCTAATGTGAACGTTTTCAATATTCAAAGTGACTAAATCCGCTTGTAAAGAAGATGCCAAAGTGTTCACCCCCCCCCCCCCTCCCTCCTTCTGGGGGCGGTGGGGGGATGCGAGCGTGTGCTCGGCTTCTCCGCGGCCCCTGCGAAGCCAGGGCCGGGGTGCGGGGAGGGAGCGAGGGCGAGAGAAGGGGGAAGCTCGGGGGTGGCGGCAACAAGAGCTCATCGCCGCGCCTCCGATAGATATGATAAAAATCAAGTGCTGAGGTTAAAGTTGACCGAAATTGTTCAAGCGTGACCAAGGAGCTAAAATCCCGGATAATGACTGCGCGCCCTGACAGCCCCCGTCTCCCCCTCGCCCCTTTGGGCTCGCAGCCCCGCGCAGCCCCCGTGCTCTTTTCTCCCACCTAACCCGTGGCTCAAAACTTTCTTGCAGATGATCCAAGCAATACAAGTACTAAGGTTTCACCTTTTGGAGTTAGAAAAGGTAAGCGGCGGGGTGGAGGGCGGGGGGAGGCCGTCCCCTCCCCGGCGGGCCGCTGCTGCCCTGCGCCCCCAGGCCGCTCGGGGGGCCTTGTGGCACGGCCGGGGGACCCGGGGCAAAGGCGGCGTGGTACCGCAACCTGTGCCATCGGGGCATGTGACACCCGACGGCCATGCCCAGCCCAGCCCGGCATTTTTTGTTCAGAGTAATTCCAGCCGAGCCCTCACATTTATCCATTATTAAGCCCCGTGCGTCCTTCTTGCCCCTGCTCTCGGCAGAAGTTCCCTCCGTGACTCGGAAATAACCCGTCTAGCAAAAAGCCAAAGGAAAGCCCTCCCGCTCCTCTGCAGCTCTGGCAGGCGTGCTAACCCCAAACAGGCAGTAAATGTTTGCAAGAGGCAGGGGGCCCCTGCTCGGCCTGGGGAGGGGGCTGTGCCCTGCCCGGGACGGCCGTTCCCAGCCCCTCGGCGGCTCGTCGTCACGCTGCTGGCCCGGGGCACCGAGCCGTGGGCGCCCCGCATCGCCCCGCTGCCGTCCCGGGCGAGGAGCGGTGCCCGCCTGCTGCGCTCCCCACACACCGCAGGGGGCCGCGACCCCGGGGCCGGAGCTGCCCCCGGGCCGGCCGGCCCTCCGCACGCCAGGCTGAGCCCCCTCGCTCTCTCTCGCTCTCTCTAACTTGTTGCTGCGGCGAGTCTCAAGAGAATAATATGCGCTGCAACAATTTCTCTATTGTTTCCTCGCCTTCAGCTATTGTGCCCCTTAATTAGAGTTACTCGTGGAGTAGATCAGAGTGTTGCTCTTGCTACCAGAAAGAGTTGCAACCCGATATTTCGCCATTATTGATGCTATTATTCTTGTTACCGCTTTCAGGTTCATGAATTGTGCGATAACTTCTGCCATCGGTACATTAGTTGTTTGAAAGGAAAAATGCCAATAGACCTCGTTATTGATGAAAGGGATGGCAGCTCCAAATCAGACCACGAAGAACTCTCAGGATCCTCCACAAATTTAGCCGACCATGTAAGTCCTTTTGATTTCTTTATGGCACTTTCTAAGACTTTTAACCTGCTTAGAGGACCTGTCCCCGATTTCATTGTTTTGTGGCTGCTGTCTATTAGTGCTCTTTCTACCTTTTGCAAGCTCGGCTCCTACCTTAAACTCCCCTTCCCCCCCCCCCCCCCCCCCCCCCCCGATTTGCAAAGTTGTGAAAATGCAAAAGGTTCCTTCAGTTTCCATCTGTAAAGCAGCGGGTTTGCATCGGTTTGTAAAGTTTCCTGGTCTGGGCGACTCGAGGAGCTAGCAAACTGTCGGTTTGATGTGGTGATCGGTGCTTTTTCTTCTCCTTTGCCAACTCTGTAATCAATGCAGCAATGCAAGGAAACAGAGACAAGAAAGTTAGGGAGAAAGTTTGCTGATTTCCTCCCCCCTCCCCTCTCGTGGGGATGACAAGTGATGAGAATTATTGGCAATACTACATTGCATTAAAAAAGGGGGTTAGCACATTAGAGTTTCCAATGCTCGTGCTTTATAGCAACTTATTGTCAGAATATGGACTTATTGCCAAACGCCTGAAGCATCTTCATAATAAAAGACAGTAACCTTGATGAAGCAATTATTAACAATGTATTACAGAAAGCTGGAGAGAATTATGATTGAGTAACCGTAGGTTAGCGGTTGATTTTAACACTTTAGGAGTTGGTGAATTAGTGTTATGTGTGTGGGACTGAACGTTGGTGTGCGTGGTAAGGAGAGTGCCTTTGTTTTTCCGGGTTTTGGAGCAGCTCTGGTGACACTTAAAAATATGTAGACGCAGAGAGACTTCGGGATGTGAAGGAAAAGGCTGCAGCTGGTACCGCAGAAAAGGGAACGAATAGCTATGGTTAAAAAGAGTGGGTGTGAACTCTAGTTTATTTATAGGAACGCATCCCTGGGGGGAAAAGGGGTTTACACAGTTTTAGGTTCAATTGAACTCATAATCTAAATGATACAGTCTAATATTTTAGCGGTTGAAATATTAATTTAACACCCGGTGTGAAGTTAACCATGCTTTCTGCACAGGCGCCTGCCCTTATTTCCTAGTGTGTTAAGAAGAGTAGCTTTAAGCCCAGGGAGAATGAGCTTTCTAGGAGCTTTTGTTTCCTTTCAAAACATGTTGTTTCTATGTGTATTTGATAATTACATTAGACCTGGACTGAAGCTGAACTGGAAGATAAAATAATAATAAATTCTCCTAAATGCCCCCCTCCTGGTATTGTCTAGTTCCAGAGTCCTGAAAGTATTTTTGGACCCAAGCCTTAGCTTTCATTTTCTCATTTGTGCGAAGTAAACATTGTAGAACAAGATTTCTATGATGTTTTGCATTTGAAATCTCTTATTCTGAGGGGAAAAAAAAATACAGGCAGTGGTTCCTGAAAGTTTCCCCGCTTATCAGGTATCTCACATGTAGATAGTAAACTCCATGAGGCATGACGCTATTTCCAAAATATTTGTTTTATGGCATTTTACAACCCTAAATTTGTGTGCATAAGTATTATGGGGGGTACTAGAAAAGAAATTTAAATGAGTGGCACCTCGAAAGATATAGGGTCATTGTGTCTAATTTAGAGCAATAGAAAAAAAAAAAAGTACGTTTTTCCAGTACAGTTTCTTTACAAGAGTGCGTTTCAAGTGGAAGTGTAGAAATGGAGCATGCTTATGTTTATATTGAAGAGATTAGATAAACTAGCCTGTTTAGGGTTCTGGCAGATGGCGAATGCTCAAGCCAATTTGCAGTGCTCCATTATAATATTTAAATTCACGCACAATGATAGGACAAGGGTGGAGGGGGTTAGCATTTTAATAATTTGATAACTATTATCTTCCCTAAGAAGAATCTCCTCTTGTTTTTGTGGCCCAAAAAACAAACTCAAATAAATATGACAACCCATTTATCTTGCACCCGTTAGGGTTTACCACTTCATTGGGTATTATAATTTAAAGCCTTTTATTTCCTGGAGATTTGAGCTATAACATTTTTACTTTAGCCCCCTGCTATTTGTTTTGAAAGGAAGCAATAATTTGTGCAACCAGAACACCAACTGGGAAATGAAGAGTTGTATCACATAGTTACATTTTATTCATGCGTTTTGGGAAATGTGTCTCCTTATTGGATTTTTTTTTTTTGTATATCAGCTTGTTTTCCCAACAAAACTTTAACACTCTTTTATAGCTTAGTCAAACTACTGTGTATGTACACGTCTATGTTTGCATTGTACAAGGTTGCAGCAGGAAGAAATCCACTTTTATATATAAAGTAAGAAACGCTTTTAAAATTGCTAATATAAACATGCAGGGGTATCAAAAAGTGAGCTATCATTTGTGAGCATCTACCTGAAAATGTAATAGTTCAAGCATGCAAATTTGTCCAATTTGACTCTCCAGGTTTATTTTTTCATTTGCTTTGATATGCATATTTAATATATAGCCTCAGGCTAGATCTCATTTGGTGAAAGTTGGTGCAGAGGTGATGATGAGCCACTTCAGAAGGACAGAGACAGCATGTTGTTTCCTCTGTTTTATGTATTGGCCCACTATTCTGATCCAGGGGTCTTCCCCTCATGGTTTTATTTGCACATGAAATACTAGGAGCGGTTCAGCTGATTGGCTATGAATAATGATAGCCAAAAAGAAGTGTAGTTTAATTTGTTGTGTGCCAGGGTTTCTCTTGTGGAGGTGACAGTTTGTGACAGCTGTTTGACACCCCCAAAATCCATACACCTCTGTTCTTACTAAGTGGTATAAAGCTACACCCTGTGTGTGTGTTTTCTGTGAATGCGAGGGGTGGTGACAGTGACAGTGGCAGAGCGGAACTAGGAGCTAATGCAGCTCTCATTTTCATTCCTTGGCTAGACCTGAAAATGTACCGTAAGGAAAAGTAACAAAAAGAACTGTGGGATTAGCCAGTATTTACCATAGGACTTTAAATGGGACACTGAGATACTGTGTTTCCCCTTTCACAATCTACTGCTGTAGTATTTATATAACTGAACTGGAAACCAAAAGCAAAATCAACAAAGGAATGAACTCTTCAGAGGTATACCTGTGCTGTAAAATGGAGACAGCTGTAAGCGGTTGTGCTATATGTGTTTGGTAATAAATGTGTATATCGAATTTTATTTTAGTGCACTATTAAGTGTTATGTAATACAGTAAGTGTAAGGGGTCCAGGGACTTGGTAGATCAAATAGTACAGCGCTGGCCACAAGAAGCTGAAACTTTTGTTATTACTCTGCTGTGTTTAGTAAATATAACAGCCCATAATTAGTGTTTGAATTTTTAACACCCTCATATTTTTTTATTGCTCTGAGGTATTAGCTGTAGATGGGAAGAAGGTAATTACAGCTATGCCCTGGCTGAACCAGATCAGTAAGGAAAGAAAAAAAAAAAGGGAAAAAAAAAAAGGAAAGAAACCCTTCCAGCTGCAGTTCAAGTTGAGTTTCCCAGCACAGACAATTTATTATTGTTCAATATAAACATGCTGGGCCCTATCCTGCATTCTGCGTTCAGCTTAAAATATCTGTTGAGATTGCCAATAAATCTCATTTTTCTTTTTTTCTTTCCAGCTACACAAATCTGAAAAAAGCAATGCTTGTAAAATTTGGAGAATTTACAACTTTTTCCAGCATACGATAATATTTTGTACTTTATTTACATTTGTTTTGTACCTGGCCTCTCCTGGTGCCATACAATTCTATCTTTAGCACAAACCTACTTTGAAGCCTTGAAATTTCCCCATAGAAATTTATGGCTCTCCTTCCCCTGGCTTTCATAGGAGCAGGATCAGGGCCTCAGTCTTCTTGATATTTGTTTATATGTTATAGTCAATTTGCAGCTGAGAGGTAATAATATACAGATCATCATTCATAAAATATAATTAAAAATGGATAGAAATATACATACATCTAGTTTTTTTTTTTTTTTTTTTTTTTTTTTATAAAAGGACTGTTGACAGATCAGAAATCTGATGCCTCAGCTGTAGAAGAAAAATATTAGTCTGAATATTAAACCTTTCAGCTCTCAGATGAGTAGATACTTGTATTTTGTACTTTTGGACATCCAGACATTTTGTATTTCTTTAACATTTCTTATTGAAGAATGGCCTGTGCAAGTTCCTGACATCTTGCAGACGAGCAAAAATAAAAATATGTTAATATATATATAGGTTCCAGCTATATAATTAAACCTTTTGGTAAGATTTCACTGAGGACTGAGGAAGTAGCTACTGGCCTGGTGCTGCATTCCCTAGGTATGCCAACCCTGATGGATACAAGAAGGAGTGTTGAGTATGCCAGAAATGCGGTATCAGACCCCAGAGGTGCTCTTCTTGTCTGTAGTGGGTCAGAAGGGAAACTAAGGAGCTAAGGAGCTAACTGGAGGAAAAAAAAATAAAAAGAAAAAAAGGCTAACTTTTTTCTTTCATAACCAAATTTCTCAGTGTGTGGTTTAAGACTTAGGATGTTACTGTAGTCCCTGTGTTTTCTGAAGGAGCAAGGAGCATCAGGAAGTTTTCAAGACTGTAGGAAATATAGCGTATTTTCTCTTTTTGATGGGCAGTGCTAGGCCAAGTAACCAGGCAGCTCACATTTGGGTATTCTAATTTTAATTTTAATCTGGGTTCTCTCAGTTTGAAATGACATTGTATTGCACTGTCTATTTGATGTTGGTGTTCCCTCTTTGGTTTGAGTTGTCTGTCACCGTAGATGAAGTGTAGCCACACAGAATGACGTAGAAGGACAATTAAAAAAAAACAACAAAAACAAAAACAAAAAAAACCAACAAAAAGCTAATTTTTCAAGTCTCAGTTCTTTTTACTGACAGGTGGATTACATGACTGATTTCAATCTTAACTGAAAAATACAAAGCACGTAGCTTTTAAGTGTTGCCACATTCTAGGAGTGTCAAAAATCCTCTTGACACTTTACTCAAATGCAAAGTCAAGGGACAAGCATGTCAAAATTAAAAAATGTACATATGTAGATATGTACACAAATATCTGAGAGACCAAAATACCTTGTGTTTTGTTTCACTCGTGTAATTCTCACACAAATTAGTGAAAAATCATAGTAAAAGTGCATCTGCAAGAAAATATACCTCAGTAATATCAGGAGTAGTCTTTTTAAAAAACACACAATTGGAGTTTTCCATGGCTCATTTAATTATTGAAAGTTCCTTTATGTAATAAGTTTTTTATTGCCACATTCCACAGCAATCTTTAAGGTATCATCCTGAACTTAATACATCCAAAACATGCACAAGCACAGATGTACACACATGCACGCACACAAATGCACAGGCATGGATGTGTATGAGTTTATGCGCCTGGTATAGTACACCATCTTTTGATATACCGTGGTACGTAGAGACAGACTTTTGTAGTATCAGTCACTTCAGTAGCTCCACTGTGTTTACAGGTGTTACTTGTAAGAGCAAGGCAAGCAGGATTTGGTTTGTATTTGAGGGGGAGAATGCCACCCAAGTCAGTAGTTCTGTTCAGTTTTGTGTTTGCAAAATTAATTTACAAGAGCAACCTCTAGACCTTCAATTCCAACTCTCCTAACGGAGTGAGTCCTACAGCTACTGTGGTTTCTTTCAGGAAAGTAGGTTGTGCTTTATTTGTTCACGCAAGATAAATGGTTTTGTCCACTTCATCTGATAAAATGTAAGGGCCTGATCCTGTCACAGCTATATACTCAAAACTTCAGTTAACGTTTGTGAGCTAAATCCTGCTCAGCTTACTCACATGGATATCAGCTGGCCTGATAGATTTGACTTCCTAGTTACAAATAAGAAGCAAATTCCTTATGGTTAATTGAGTCTTGAATATCACCATAAAAAACAGTGTGAGATCAGAATCAGCCCCAGTGGGACTATGTACGCTCACAAAAAAAAACTCACCAGACTTTGCCCAGTGGTAATTCTGGGCATACAGTGTAAGAGTTGCAATTTGACTGAAGGTTTTCCTCTATCAAATCTCTCCGTTACAACATCTCTGTTCAAGAAATCCTGTAACAGTGAAAAACTCTTACAGTTTCCACCAGATTTGCAGCATCGACAAAAGAGTAACACATCAGATTTGCTTTGTATACCAAGAGACTCTTGTCCTTTCTGTTGCTCTTTTCTAGATTTAGCAAAATTCAATGGTGGTGCTAAATCAATTTTTTTTTTTAACTTTCAAGGGAAAAAACACTGGCAAAATTGTGTTTTCTAGGGAAGGCTGTGTGTGTAAATGAGAAACAGTGGATAGCAGCGGAGTGATCTCCTGTGGCCCTGCTAGTACAAGCTTTCCCCATATTGTCTCCTGCTTTTATATTAATTACAACTTGCATTATCAGCTGCGAGTCTGTAGCCCAGCAAATAGAAAATACTGCCCCTGGAGACCTAGCTTCTTGTATCTATTTTCCATCTCCTTCTATTGTGCTCTACTCAGTATTCACTGCTTTTCTCCTTGTAACACTGCTCTTTAACACAATTAGGTAAGAGCAAGAGGAGCACCATATTTGACTCCCAATTATTAAAACTACTGGGAATAGCTACATGTGTGCTGTTTACATTCTACGGTATACGGCATTAGTTTAGGTCATATGTATGTGAAAATTTTATGGTATGCACATAAACACAAAACAGGCAATTGCATTTTAGCAGGCATCATCCACACTTCGGCGTGTTTCATGCTTCTGTAATGTATATTACTAAACCTTGCAAGAAAACATGAAAAGCCATGCAGTTTGTGTAATTCATCTATAGCTATCTGTTTTTCTCTCTTTTTTTTTTTTCAGTGTAATAGCTTAATACAAATTTTATGTAAATTAAGAAAAATTATAATTAATATTAGGGGACTTTGGATAGGGATCTCTCTAGATACCTAAACTATACTGATAAAGTGTTTCTAGTGAAGTACACTTCAGGTATGTCATTGGTGTCATTGGTCTTTTTTTGCGTGCGTGTGTGTGTGAAGATGTATGTAAACTATCTACTTATGATTAGGCATTTCGCCAAGAAGTTTTTCTTGAGGGACGCAAAGTTGGAAACAGTCTAAGGCAAAAAAAGAGGAGTTCACTGACGCATACAATGATCTTAGTCCAATGAAAAAGAATGCTGCCTTTTAAGAGGCTGTAAACTCCACCCCAAGAATTATTTGACATTTTTTATAATATTAAAGCATAGCTATTTCCCTCATTTTTAGATTCTTCCACCATTCTAATATCGCCTCTTGTAAATACCCCATCCTTCCCAATTGGATATTTCTATCCTTCAAAAAAATACTGCCAAATTGCTTCCTCAAGAAAATTGTGTCACAAGAAATACATTGAATTTCCAATCAATCCACCCTGTCTTTCCAAAACTGGATGTACAAGCTGAGGTCAAGAACAAATCAGCCTGGTAGAGACAGCAAGTGTTTTCAGCTGCAGGAAGTCTTATTTACTGATCGTTTCCAAATCATTACATTTTTGAAACAGAAAGGCCAGCCTAAGCTTTTGAAATACTGTATGATAGGTTTTGGATGGCATTTTCCTTAAAACATAGCTGAGGTGTTACCAGTTAATTATTGTAATTTTCGTATGTGTGATAAGGAGCTCCAACAGCAGCCAGCTTAAGAGAGCCTGGAGTGCACAAAATTAACATAACTCTCTGTGTTCCTTGAAAAGTTTAGCCTAGGTGAACATGTTGCAATTATTACATTTCCTAAAAGAAGGTTCCAGCCTGGTGTTATTGGAGGGCTAAACTCATGCTATGCTATTGTTTCTTTCCTTTTTCATGTATTTCTTCCAGCTCTTTATCTGATTACCATCCGGCAAACAGCTGACGCTAAGAGGCTGCAGAGGGCTGAAGAGCTCCTGTCTGCTGTTTGCCTTCAGCTTGAAGCTATTTGAGTGGCTTCCTAACTCGGAGATAAAAAGAGAAGCTCATAGGCACAACTGTGTTTTAATTGAGGCTGTAAAGAGACTTGCTCAGTTTTTGCATTTTATTTCTAGCTGAACTTTTTGCTAACCTTATTTTCAACTGCGCTTTTTTTTTTTTTTAATAACGTCTGGGCTTCCTGAACTTTCAAGACTTCTTTTCATTCTTTTTCTGTTTCTTTCCACCTGACTCTGTAAAAAGATGGTAAAATGATATACTTTTTAAATGAAATTGCAAGGGTTTACAGTATTAATTTTGATTCTGGAGACCTAATTAATATAACAATCTCAATGAATATAAAACCTTGTTGTGATTATTATTGCTATTATTTTTCTGTTGTTCTGTGTGAGAAAAGTAGATCGGTCTTACAGGTTTTGGAAGGGCGGTGGTTTTGTACTATAAATGCTATCGTGCTGTCAGTTGTGCTGATAGGTTAGGTGAATTTAAGATCACGGACTGTCTTCTGTTCTGCTTATGTCTTCCTGCTGTGGAGCCACATACATGCATGCACGTGTGTGTTTGTGTAAGGTGAAGGGGATTTGGATCCTTCTTACCCTTTGGTCACCTAGGGCTTTATTCACAGCCTTTTGAAGTCAGAGGATCTTCCCTTTGTCTCTGCTGTGATCTGGGTCAGGCCCGTTAGATTTATGTTACTGGGTTTTGTAGCAAGACGTTATTTGGCAGTTCTATTTTACGTTGCTATAGAGCATGTGGTACTAATCAACTCTAGGAGATTACTTTGAGATGTTTCAATATATATTTTGAGACCTGATTCCAATCACACTTACACTGAATTTTACAATGGGTAAATCAGTTGATTTTGTTGAACTTATTCCTACTACACATTGGGGTAGATGAGGTCAGAATTGGTCCTGCTCAGAGAATTCATCAGTACTCGTCATTTGCTGCTCTCAGGATCTCCTCATGCTTTTATAGCCCAGTGTTATTTCATAATGCAGATGTAGGACACAATCAAACCTAACGGGCAATATTAGGGTGGGATGGGGGTTGAGAGAGTTGGGTTGCAGGTCGGGGGATATTTTTTGTTTGTTTTGGTTTGGGATTATTATAGTGTGCTTGATTTAAGTTGTCACATACAGGTGACGAGTAATGCAGGTCCAGCCCCTAGTCTGATCTGTTTCATGTGTTCTTGCTCTCCTTTTCTGCCAGAGGAAATTCCATCTCTTGCCTGCCTTCATGTGGTGCTGATAAAGCTCTTCCTGTACAGTAGAATTCCTGTTTTCCTTTAAGCAACAGCAGGGTATTGGGAATGATCAGGAAAGGGGAGGAGGACAGGAGGAGAATACACTCAACAAAGTAGCGCTAAACTGTAACATTAACTTTTCCTCACTTATCCCTTTAAATAGCAGCTCCTCACTCCAGGAGAGCCAATACTCAATAAATTAGAAAGCTAGCATGAACGATGTGACTGAAGTACAGTGGTTGAGGTCTTACTTAGCAAAGTTTTGCAAACTTTGTACGTCTGTCTTATCTGTTCTCTTTTGTCGTGTTTTATGCATAGTAACGTAGAAAGAATTACATAAAAATCACTATACGTGTTATTTTATGTAATCACCTGGTGGTTATTCTTGACAATACTTGTAAGCAAACTGTTAGAGTGATACAGCTAGAAAGTCTTTTGAAATGTGTCATATCAATATGTGTGTGTGTGTTAGGGGGGTGGGGGGTAGAAGCATCTTCCCGGCAAAATGTTTTTCAGAAGCAGCTTGCTTTTTCCCCACAACTTTGCATTTGCCTGAAGTTTTTTCCACCACTCAGACTGGTGAGAGAGAGGGTAGGGTGGGAGGGCATTTTTCTCTCCCATGCACATTCTTTACTTCTTGAAACAGCTTCCCTCCTCTTCCTCTCCCCTCCCATCTCTCACCAGTCTAGAAAAACAAAGTGTGGGGAGGCAGTTTACAGGCCAGCTAGCCCAATCCTCATGTGAACACCTAGTATCATAAGCTGTGCAGGTCATTTGATGTCCTCCCCCCAGCCCCTTGTTGCTCATTAAGAAACATATATATTTTTTCCCATCAAATATTCTTCTGCAGTGCTATTAAAACAATTAAATCCAGATAACTCTTTGAAAAGTTAAAAAAAAAAAAATCTGTCCTTTATTTTACCAAATAAATCTTTGTACCTCCTCTGCTTGTCTTTGCTGAAGAATTATTACACTGTGCAAACAGTATCAGTGTTTGGCACATTTCACAAATGCTAATGTGTATACTTTTCCCCCCCTCCTCCCCTCTTCTCCCGGTTTTCTTTCTGTTCTTCATTTGCTATTGGAATGGGAACTGTGGAAAAAATTCCTTGGCACTCTGACACCAGAATCCTTCATCTTGGAGAGACCACGATGATGCAACCTCAACGCACTCGGCAGGCACACCGGGGCCCTCCAGTGGGGGCCATGCTTCCCAGAGTGGAGACAACAGCAGCGAGCAAGGTAAAAGGTCAAACTTTTTCCCTGTGCAAAGTAGGCATGACTAAAATAACTCCAGCTTTTTTTATTATATCAGTACATCTGCCTTAGAGTAAACATGGAGTGGCAGACTTGCAGTATAATCAGCTGTAACTTAGGGAGATGGTATTTCCTTTTCTTAACCCACTTAGCTACATTTTATTATTATTTCAAAGTGAAATATCTAATCTTCAAACAAGCTTTGTAATAACAATTGATTAGTTCTGCCAATTCCTTTACAAATTTGGTTATCTACAGTTTATTTTTGTGCGGTGTAAGTAAATATAACGACAGATATACTCTCCAGCTGTGATGCAGTTGTTTGAGCTGAGTTATAGATGGAGAATTTAACCTGTAGTTTTACTTGGGGAAAAGATTCATATATGAAGTTATCATCAAGCTGCTAAATTATATGCAGTATATGCAAACCCCAAATTAGACAGAAAATCGTTTCTTGCAATGTTTACTTGTACAGACTCATTTCTGCTTCCGAAAATCTTAGTTCAGAATGGTAGAGATAGACCTGAACTGCAAAACCTTTGTTATATCTATGCAGTGAAGACCTTCTCTGTGTTTCAGGAGTTTTGATTATTATTTTATTTTTTTTTATTTCCTACTGCATTGCACCTTGTGTGTGGTCATCTGCATCCATGCTGAGTGAGTGTCAAAGGCTGTCATCTTGATATGATTGTGTTTTACACTCACATGTTAGAAATGTAAGTGGCTCCAGAAGGTATGAGATTCAAGCCTCAAGTGCTAAAGAGTGGGGTAAAGATGGTCTACTGCCACTCTTGGAACCTGACTCAGAATTGTGATTTTTAAGAACAAAGTTTATGGTGGGCTCCATTCTTATTTCTTTGTTGTCATGCTATGCCTCAGCTAGCAAGTGCGACACTACCTTTATTACGCTTTATGATATGCTCCCTCCACCTCCCACATCTGCAATGTTTTGCCACTGCTTTTCCCCTCACTTGGTGGTCACGTGTACCCAGCACAGCCAAACGACAAACCCATGATCCAGCTAGCCATGCAGGATCCCAGACTGGGGAGCAGAGCAGCCTTCAAGGCTACTTGCTGCTGTTGCTGTCGGCTTCACGCTGCAGGGAGCTTCCGCCGCGGAACATGGCTTGGTGCCACGCTGAGGCGGCTGAGCTGATGCGCCATTTCACGTCTCTCACGTGGCCGCTGCCTGGCACAGAGCTGGAGCCTCTCCTCTTTCTCACGGTCTGGTGTCCCACCCCCTGTGGCTCTAGCAACCTGCAAAGTTTGTCTCTGGTGTAGCGGTTTGGGTTTGTCTCCTATTTGTACGACTTGTTTATGCACTAGTAGTCTCTGCTGCCATGGCACAGGGCGTGATCCGTGTCCAACGTGAGTCACTCAGGACTTTTCTGTGTGCCTGACACAAGGTCCAGCATGAGCTCTTGCAGTTCAGTGGCTCCTGAAAGGGAGAGCCTGACTGATAAGCAGCAAACCAGCATTACAGCTGGCCATAGGCTTTACTGTTGATGAAGTGTTTACACTTTGTACTGTGGTTAGGATATTTGACATAGCAGAAGATCATTTATGTACTTAAAAATGATTCTTCTGAGTCACCTGTGACTGTGGTCATTCCACCCCTAGGTAAGAAATTTGCTCAGGCCTATATCTCTACTCTGTCCCAGCAAACCTTATAAACTAAAAGCGTTTTTTCATCAAGCTATACCTTGATGTAAAGGGATCCCTTGTAGTGACATCCAGGGACCTTGCATTTCACTAGGCAGTCCGATCTTTTGCCGTGTAAATCAGAGTGCAGGAGAAATATTCCTAAGCATGAGAAAAAGCAGTTGATTACAACTACGTGACCTTCTCATTGGAAACTGAGGTTCCTGGCAATATATAGGACTTAAACCTGTTATGCTTACATCTGCAGAAGATGAACGGTTGCTGAAGGGCCAAATCCGTCACCAGTGTTGCCTGGTCTAGCAGAGTGAAACATCGCTCTTACGCTTCCCTTTGTACTCGGTTGGGCCTTTTAAAAGGAAGCAGTCGTCCAGTGGCAAATCAGCATTCCTCTCAGCTGCTGGCAGCTGAAAGATGTATGATCGTACAGTGCAGGCAAAATTCCCATTGGAGACAGCTTTGGATTGTTCTTCCTCCCTCAACCCTGGGAAAGACTAGAAAGAGGGAGGCCTAGTGCAGAGATCTGTACTGAATTTTCCCTACAGTTCCTTGAGGGGGGCAGGGTCTACTTTATCACTGCTGAACTGGCAGGGAATCTGTCCCAGCCATTCCTAAGGCTGGTGGAATGCCCTCTTGGGCTGTTCTGGCATAGCTACTTGTTTGGGTCAGCTTGGTTTCCCTGTGGTTTCATTAAGACCTTCCTCCAGTGTTGTATTCCACTTGCCCCAGAGGATTTCTTGGGAATGGGAACTCAGTAATGAGTCTTAGGTTACATTAGCAACCTTTGGGCTTTTCCACTGATGCCTGGTGGCAGCAGAGATTGATTCAAACTAGACTCAGTCTCTTCTGGCTCTTGGGAGCTCTGTTTCCATGTGTCTCTGCTTTTGCCTTAAGTCTATGACATACAGCTCATGATTTTTAGGAGATGGAAGTGAGATGGGTGAGTGATGACATTACCTCATGCGGAGAAAGTCTGCAAAAACAGATCTATTACATAAAATAATCCATCCATAATTCCTGAACTTGGAACCAAAAAAGCTGTAGGCGTTTTGGCTGCTTGTGGAGGACAGTTTCTTCATGACAGTGCATGACTGCCATTTTGGCACCAAAAGGGTTAATTTAGTCAATGTTTGATATCAGAAACACACTGGCATTGACAGGGTTAAGGAAAAGGCCTTCAGGCAGTAAATGTTGAAAGATTATCCTAATTTTATTAGTGGTGAGTGTCTATGTTGTTCTTAACATGTCACCTCACCTGTTCAACAGAAAACAAAGCTATACAACATATTGATCATCTAACAAACCTAAGTACTAGTGACCTGTAATCTACCAAGCATTTATTGACTTTATCCCAGTTCAGATCCACAAATGCAGATCAATGCCATGTAATAATATTTTAGAGATCAGTAATTATGTAGTAGGTATGATTCTCTTTCCCCCTGTCCTGGAAAGAGAAAGAGTTAAATATATCCAATAATAAAAATAAAATACTCTAAACATCTTACAGAGGAGAAAAAGGAGAAGCTGATTTAATGGTCTAATGAGGCCATCTTCCAGAGACTTGTTTTGTGTAGGGCTTGCTTTGACCTTTCGCTTTGCTCAGGAGCCCAACGCTTCATTTTTCACATTCTTGCAATTACGTTAACGCTTCAAGCATTTCTGACTCCAAGTCAGCTAGCAACACCAGGCATAACTCAACACTGTGAGTTTTTCTCCTCTCTGTAGATTCATTAACAGGTCACCGGGGTCCCAACTGAAATTTAAAACTGACTGGTTCTGTTGGGTTAGCTGAGTTATAGCAAGGGAGATGGCAGGAAAGGGGCTGAGAGAAGGGGTGGAGAGAGAGAAGACCCTGGGGTTTTTGTCGGGGAATATATGTGTGAAAACCCTAAGCGGAAGATTAAAAGGTGTGTGCAGCTTTATCGTCCACCCTCTTCTTTGGGGAGGGGGGGGAGGGGGAGGGGAAACAGATCTGAAAAGCTTTCGGGGTATTGTATTTTCCTGATTCTCTGTGAGACAAAGTGAAAAAGGCCCTTACACGCAAGGCTAAATGACTTCTAGAGTTCTGCATCAGTTTGTACCACGGTGATGGATATGTCGCTCCCAGACTTTAATTCCTATTTAATCTCTTTATGGGATATTTCAAATAATGAATATGGCAGATTATGCATGAAAAGTGGGAAATAAATCTTTTTAAGGTTTAAAAACATGTGGTCTACAGGAAAGCACCAGGGAATAGTTTCGGTTTCATACTTTATGATACCAGGACTGTATACCTGATTTGTCAGATTCTTAGTTCAGTCACCAAAAGGGCCTGATCCAGTGAAGTCAGATGGAGGCTGTGGTTTTTCAGGACCTTTCAGGAAGTTCAGCACCTTTTAGGATTAGGCCTGGGGTGATAAACTTGACCGTAAGTGAGAAGCCAGAGACAGGAAACTGCTTCTAGGTTATACAGCAATAAAGGTAATAAATGAGCATCAAATCCAGTTTGCCTTTGTACAAGTAGTTCATCTTTTTTCTTTTTTTTCATGTAACTACTTGTGCTGAATGAAGAGGATCTTTTATATACAATATCTGAGGACTACTATCTAGGCCAATATCTTAAAGGAGTTTTGAGCCATTTTTGTGATAGCGTGATGTTTGACCCACAGATTTGTCCACAGTAGTTTTCTGTGGCAAAGGCTCAATATCAGGTTCATGGCAAAGTCAGATGCTAGCTGAAATCACATGCATTAGTCCTAGGTTATGCCTCTGGGTTGATGCATGTTGGAAAAATTAGATGGTATATTTCTTACTTATATCTTTATGTAATACACAAATTTATGAAAGTAGCTCATAATAACAGGACAGGCCCTCAGGCATTAAAACCACATAAAGCTTTGAACCAAACTCTAACAGGCAGAAAAGGAAAAAAGAGAGAGAGAGGGGTAACAACAACAATAATAATAAATAATTTTAATAAGAAGAATTAACATATTCATATGAAGTCTTGGAAGTTTAATATACTAAAAGTAATACTACAACTTTTTTTTCCTGTATGTATAGGTGAGCCTGCTGAGGCTAGCTAGCATGCATATTCATTATAAGGATTTGGAATATATTACTATTTCTTTGTATTTTTATATGTAAACCTATAGGGCACAGTTTTACTAGAAGAGAACTGTCTTTTGTAAGAAAGAAATTTCCTTATAGAAAGGTCCAAATATCCAGACTGTGAAAAATCAAACTTCCTAATGAATAATGCTTCACTGGAGATGCATTATTTCAGAAGGCATAGCTCTCATGAAGGTGAACTGTATGAAGTATGAAAAACTCTTAAAGAACAATGAGTTTTTTCAGCTGAGGAAGATACAGGAAGAGAGTAGCCCTTATTAATTCATCTTTTCCTTTCAAGTTTGAGGGGCCCGTCCTTGTGTTGATATGTATGAGTAATTCCCATTAATGGTGATGGGAGTTACGCATGTGCACTGACAGAAGAATAGACCCCTTAGTGTTCAAAGCACATGAAATTTACATTTTTTTCCATTGCTGTAATTGAGATGTTGACAAATTGGAGAATATTGATGAGCCTTTGTTTTAAGTATTTCTTGCCAAGTTTGTTTTATTTTTTCATGGTTTGAACAATGGTGTGGGTTCAGTAGCAATGAATAATCAGGGTAGAGTAAAGATAACTTTGTATTTCAATATTTTGATGTGCCAATATGAAATAAATTGTCTTAGGCAAATGGAATATGCTGTTTTAATCATTAGCTATGCATGAAAGAAAAATTGATGTTGACATCTTTGCTGTAAAATCGTTGTAATGGGGCCTTCCTTACAATTCATTTTTGTAAAATTCATTTTGTACATTTTGCAGCAATTGAACAATCCCTGCACTGTGAATAGGCAGAATTCCCAGAAATACTGAGACAGTTGGCCCAGTAACTGCTGAGCTCACACTGCACACCACATGCACATTAACCATAATGATGCCAGAACCAGCTTAGCTAAATATAGTCACATTTTAGTATCCTCCCATCCTTTCTTTTCTTTCCTTCTATTGCATGAACAAATACAGCTTCTTGCAGTTTTTGTTAGATTGGTGGGTTGTGGAAACATTTATGTCCCTACTCACTATTCAGTAAGTAGCAGTAAAATTTCATAGTGAATCTTCGCTTCGCTATACTGTTTTCTAATAATCAGGCTGGTGGGAGCTGCAGATTCCTCACCGTTTATTAAATTAAAGCTTAGGGTGTGGGGGATTTAAAAATATTATACATGTATTTAGCATCCTCACCTCTTAATTTTTAATCCATGAAGTTCTATTTATATTTAGGTATATACAATAAAACCCTCTATCAACATATAAGCATTAGAAAACATTTACTTCCATTTTTGAATGTGTTGTGCAGGGGTTTCAAATGCAGCCCAGGAAAACTCTGTCAATGGAATGTTTTCATAGTGGCAGTAATCTCTTTAAAATAACCCTAAATACAATATGACAGATGCCATCTGGAATAATCTTTTGCTAGTTCCTTTCAACTTTTATTTTTTCCTACAGCTAAGTTCATCTAAAACTGGTCCCTTAGTCATGTGGTAAATGCAGTGGACTCTTTCCTCCCTTGTATGCACAAATGTTCAGAGAAAATAACTTAAGAGATTGTTACTGTTGAGATGTTTGCCTCTGACTTAATGTTGCTGTTTTTCAAATGTGTGTGTTTATGTATATATTTATATATATTTGTTTATATATTTGTATTTCAAAATGGAAAAGGTAGGATTCCCCCTTAGGCTACTCTTTCCCTCTCAGATCCTACTCAGCCTAACCCAATTTGCCTCCGAATGTTAGATAACATCCCATTTGCTAAATTATAATTGTATGCTTGTTACAATATTAATGGTTTCATAATGCAATGCATTCGAACATACAGTAGCAAGTGCTTAAATGTCTTCCTGTGTTGTTACAGACTGACTAATTTCTTCCTATATGTGCCAACTTATTTGAAAGATCTAGGGTTGGAATCTCTGGATTTTTTTTTAACTTAGTCGTGTAAAGGGATGTCTCCTGATGCCTGTTAGAGTTTAATTTAGAGTAGTAATTAAACTTGAATACTGCCTCATAAACAAAAGATAAACAATAAACCAGCCACGTTCCCTGCTGTTTCATAGCTTTCTTTCCCAGATGTTTTAGCCTGATAATTTTTACACAGTGAACTACCTAGCAAAGAGTGCTATGGACAGAGGTCAAAGCCTAGCTCTTTGTAATGAGGTTTTTAAAAACTTTTCTGCAAATGAAGTAGTGTAGAATTTTCCTTTGTGTAGCTGATAAAATTCTAAGATAGAGAAAGGCGCTCATTAATTGACTTAGCAATTCTCTCCATCTTGTTTAACAAGATGGCACTAATTTAAAAACAAAAAACTTTTTTTCTTTTTTCCTTTTTACTGTTGATGATCAAGGAGTGTTGCTGTTCCTTAATATTACTGTGCACGGGCAGTATGTTAAAGTCTTCTGCCATCCTTAATAAATAAAAAGTACCTGTACAGGAGCTGCTCTCTCCGTGTTGATTGTGAGTAGCTATGGAAATGTTCACAGTGGAGCACTTCTAATGTTTTTAGACGCCTCCTCAGGCTGCTGGAGCTTGCCTGTCCATTTCTGGACCGCTCCAGTGTCAGCCATGATCTTTCTAATTGCCAGGTAGGAGTGGGCCGCTTGTCTGCAGAAGCCATGTTATTTTCACTGGGTGGGGTAATTACTGAAAGCTGAGAATAGCTGCACTAAAGACACAGGGATACTTTCATGATCCCATTAGCATAAGAGTGGGTAAATTATTCATGCCAAGTGAGGATTCTATGGGGAAAAGTATAGTTAATGCACATAGTTTTTAAATGTATCCCTTTCTGCTCTGAGACTAAATTCTTGTTGGATTCAGTTCTCAGACATTTACGGGAAAGCTCTAGTGGCATGTTAGACGCAGTTCATCTCTCTCTGTTTGCAGCGCTCTCAATAGAGACCATCTGGCAAAGATCCAAAAGGTGATTAAACAAAATGATCAGCTCTTGTTGCTGTGTTACATGTCCAATACTCTGGATTAAAAAACATGACCCACAACAGTCGGCTAACATCATCTCTTTTTTTCCCTTTTTTCCCCCCCTCCCTTCCCCTGTAAGAATTCAGATGGTCCACAAATGTCTATGCCATCTTTGTGTCCTTATGGCCCATAATCATGAACAGGTTGTGCAAATGGCTCTTTCTGTAACACGGTCTGTTCCAGCAGCATAGAAACATTTCATATTAATTGGGTCAGTCTAATGTTCATAATGACATGGGGAAAAATTACCCAAATGTGTTCTTATAGTAAACACTTAAAATGTGTCTTTCTGCTATTAGAAAGTGAAATTTGACATCAGGCTCATGTGGCTGATTTATTTTTTAAGGCTGAAGAAAATCAAAGCATGACACTGTCATCTGCTGAAAATAGTTTAAAGCCCCTTCTAAGCAAACAAAAAGGAGAGGGAGGGGGAATGAGCTGTGGTTTAACACCACAATCAGGGATGAATTTACAGTGCTATTCAGAAGAGTACTCCCTTATCATAAACAAGCTGATAATCACACTGAATCTAACTCCCAATTAGCTCTTTCCTCACTCGCAGAGATCAGCATACATGTCCTCCTTAAGCCGTGATATGTTGCTGTTGAGTCAGACAGAACATTTGTATACCTTATGTCATATTCAGAATTTAAGGATTAATGCTATATATTTACCAGAAAACCCAGCTAATCAGCAAGGTAATTTCTCAAACCAATCACTTCAATGTCTGAGTTAAGGTAAAAATGCCAAGACTGTGAATAGGGGACATATGTATCTTATCTTTTTGGGGTTGCACCAAATGCCAAGTACTAGCGTAAATTCAACAGAAACCAGACATTGTTGGAAAGTAATTAAAGAAATATTGAAATTAAACCTACCATATGAGTGAAATATTTGTAGGCCCGCTTTGTTGCGTACATAGCAATTTGCATGGAATTGAACAGTGTTTCTTTCTCTTGCTTCCTGAGTTTTACTTTGCTAAAAACCACAGAGGAGTCACCTCTGTGTATGCAGTATCAGGATCAGCTTCGTACTGAGACCCCAGTCCAAAATCAGCAGGTTTACTTAAATGAGAAATTTATTTAAAATAAACAAATAAAGCCTCCAAACCTATGCCAAGAAAAATCAAATTCCACTTTTGAAATCTAAAAAGACCTACCGATGCTGTCAGCTCTCCTTACTGTACAAGGTGAAAGCAATAGGTAAAAGCTGCAGATGTGTCCGGAGTGCTGGGGCGGGGGGGGGGGGTGGGAGGGGTGGGGGGGGGGGGTGGGAAGCGAGGCTCCCCGGCATCAGAACTGTGTGGCAGATGAAAGGGACCCACATAGCCTTGGGGGTCTTAAGGCTATTACAGGGCAACTCATGCTCTGTTATCATGCTGATTTTCAATTGATTTTTGGCTGTACAGTACTTGTTGAAGGCCCTCTGGAGTATCAAACACTGCATTATGGCACTACACATTGTAATACGTGTGCCTTTTGTCTTACTGTCTTTACTTTGCCTGTGATAACCATTCTGCAATTGCTCCGGCATCTAAGGATGTTTTATATCTGTGGAAGAAGAACAGGTGAAAGAAATCTGACGGCCATTTTTAGTTGTCTCTTAATGTGGTGTGACATCTTTGTTCATAGTTCTAAATTTTCATATCAATCTGATTTTAAATGACTACAAAAGCTTGTTTTTAACTATACAATTACTTCTCATTTAAGTGACTTACCACAGGGTACCAATCAACCTAAGTCTGAGGTCTAAATATAATTTCTTCTTTCTCAAACTTGCTGTATGATTCCTTACGTAACTGGTATTAAAGACTGTTAAATTTGAGCTGAGGTTGCAGGAAGCTTTCTATAGGCTGAAGTGAGTAATTTCTCCAACTTTCTAGCTTCTCTGTTCTTCACTTAAATGATTGTATCTCTCAGGCAGGTTTTTCATTCACTGAAAATCAAGTGATCTACACATAAGCCTTGATAGGCTGAGTATTTTTAAAATCAGATCACTAGCTAAAGATTTATGATATCTTCTTCAAAATAAATGCTTACCATTTTAACCAGCATTTTCTACTACACTAGCTTGCGTAAATCTTCACGCATACAGCGAAAGATGTGAATGAATGTTCAAAAGTCTTTACAAGAATAAAAATCTACATGTGAAAATGCATGTAGAAACTTAGACTTGCAGCTTTCTGGTCTAAATTAGCACGTGGTGTTATGGGAACTACAAGAGAGCAGTATAGCTAGTTGTATGTGCCTGCAGCCTTAACTGCCTTGCTAGCTGCAGGCCTGATCCAAAGAACAAGCATGATCACCAGGAAGACATCTGTTATTTCGGTGCCCTGCCTGTATTTCCTCATTTTGTTGCCATGAGGTAAGGATATGGATATCTGCTCAGGAGCAGCTATCTGCAGAACTGAATCCAGTAGGACCCTGTGTAAGTTGCTCTCTGTTGTGTTTTCTTCCTCATCTGTACAATGGGCACAAGCATAATTAAATGTTGCACGAACGTTATGAATTGGTCATCTGTTCATCTGTTGAGCAATGGACTGCTCTTATAGTCTAGGAATGCAGGGTTATGTAGAAAATTAAAGTATGTTCTAGTATTGTCTTTTATCAATTTCATAATATCAGCACTGTATATACTGTATTTGTAAATTGTATTATTTTAAAACTTCCTCTTTTTTCAACAAAGGTGAAAAGAGGTGAATGAAGTGATCATGATCTTTAAATTCATATATTTTTTTAAAGTAATAAGACTTAAGTAAGTAATGAAAGATGACATGGATCATGTCATCAATTTCTAAATGATATTTATATAAACATGAGAAGTCTAAAGTGATACTTCCAATGTTTTAAAAAATATTCTATCATTACATGTATATCTTCCTTTTCCTTTTTTTCTTTTTTTAATTATTTTCTCCCCACAAACAAGTACAGTAAACATAGACCAAGGAATACTTGATTTATTGCCATTTAGGTGTTAGGGATCCAAGGGTAATATTGGCTTAGAACAAGATTGTGCAATGCATGATATTTCTTTCTTCCTCAAGGATTTCCTTACTGCTCTAGAGCTAGAGAACAGGTTGTGATGTTTAGTGACCTTGCACATCAGTAGTTCTGTCTTTTAAACACGGACATTGATTTTTCTTATCCTGGCATGAGAAGATCTAGCATACCCCCTGCTCTGTTGCCTAAGAGCTTTCAGCATGTACGCAGGCAGTGGTGGCTAAGAATGAAGGCTTAAGGCATCAGAATTGGCAGAGGTATCATAAGTAGTATGCTTTATATTTGGAGTTTTTTGTTAACTATGAAAAACCAAGTATCCATTTTCCATTTTGCTGGAGGGTGGAGGGGGATTTAAAATATTTTGTGTAACTATTTTATTATTATTATTGCTTTTAGTCTTAACAAACATACCAGTCTAAATTTAGTCACTTGGTTTTCCACAGAACTTAGAATAACATTTCAAAATACACTGACCAGGAGTCCTGCTCATAGGACCTAAGATCTGTCTTTTGTTTATGGGCCAGTGGTGGACTTTCCACAAAAGGTTTGAAAGGAGGCAGTAAGAATCAGTTGAAAGCAGTTCTTCCTGCCCAGAGGGCTGAAGAGGAAGGCACTGTTCTCTTCAGAGCCTGATCCATCATGTGTGGAAATCAGTAGCAATAGTAGAGGTGCTACTGCTTTCACATATACAGAATTTGAGTCAACCACATCCACATAAACAAAAGCAAAACATTATTCTTCTATGTTTAAAAACATACATGAACATAAACACACACAAAAAAACTCTTTGTTTTTGGTCAATTCACATAGAAAGTACTGCCACTAAGACACACAAGTTCTGCAGAAAGACAGCTATGAGGCTTAATTCTTCCTAATATTTCTGATCAAAATTTCATCATGCCTTACATTTTAAGGGACAAATAGTAAAACACCAGCTTTTTTATTTGCTTATGAAAGTTTTGAATTACTTTTTTCCTCTAGAGTTTTTACATGTTTAGTTGAGTTTTAGAGGAAAATATATTTATGTTTTTATTTCAGTTCATTTTTTGAAATACTGTTTCACATCAGTGGGAGATAATTTACTTATGCAGTAAACTTGAAATTACCTTTAAGGAATTTGACTGCTGCTATTTGATTGTACTTTATATAGTAACTCACCTTGCATACAGGTATGTATGGATCTGGAGAAAGTAAATGATTCGTTTTCTACTCTTACATATGGGTGGCTTTTAAGTGACAGCTCTAATGCTCAGCTGTCTTTGGGTTGTATGTGAAGTCACCTTTATCACAGCATTAGGAGCAAACAAAGGGAAATTATCAGGTGGCAAAGTGGCCCAGGTGTTCCTGCCTACAGCCAGTGCAGTCGGCACAGGAAAGAGTGAGACAAAGTGGTTTCCCTGTGTTCCCCTGACTTCCCAGCTGCTCCAACTCTCAAGTCCATTGCAAACCTCAGATACTTGAGCTTACACAAACTAGCCTAGACTACAGGCTGCATAACTTGTTGAAAGAGCTCAAATTATGTTATGGATGGTTACCTGTGTATACTCTTGGTACTATACATTCCTCATTCATGGGCTATGTTTGGGGTCTTCTGCTATCTTGTACAAACAGAGCACTTGCTGTAACTGACAAGGACTGGTGGTGTAGCCAAGAGAGTGAGTAAGGGGAATTCAGCAAATTCTCTATTAAGATGTGATTTGTACCATGACATTTTTAGCAATCCCTGCATTTAATTCTTAAGTAAGTAAAGAGGACTCTTCTCCTTATAATCTTGCATTATGCCCACCAGCTTATTGTGGCTACACTTGTTTAAGCAATTACATTTGTTTAAACTTTCCTTGGGCTTCTTGATACGCAGCTGTGAGTTGGTCATACCTAGATTTAAGGCAGACCCCACTGGCAGAGAGTTCAGCAGAAGTGAATATAGCAAATACAAGCATAGAATTTTATTGCAGGACTTAGTGCTAAGCTTTTAAATTATTTACGAGCGTAAAATTCAAAAATTCGCATGAATTCCCTGTCTAATTTTACACTCCTGCCTAAAGAGGATGGAACATTGCTTAAATAGCACAAATCAGAGTTTTTCAGCTTGGAGCTTCCTTCCTAATTCCTCCCACCTCAGATTTACCACTTACTGACGGCTCTCCATTTCGTGGAACTCCTGACCCTATACATCTGTTAAAGGGGACAGTTCAAGATGAACACAGACTCCTACTCAGTAGGACTGCAGTGTTCTCTTAGCTCCTACTAGATGCTTGAACAAGCATAGGGCTTAAGTGAAATCCTTTAGCTGAGTCCAAATCTGTTCTTATTTAGGGACTAATCCAAAGCCTGTTAAATCAACAGAAAGATTTTGGTTGACTTCAGTGAGCTTTGGATCAGGCCCTTTCTTGCTAATACATCTGAAATCAATGGAGCTACATTGGGCTTCTGCCAGTAAAACAGGAGAAAAAAAAAAAAGAGAGGGATTGTCCTTCTCCTTTATTCATGCGGTATCTAATGCATTGAGGTCCTGGTGCTGAAGCAGTGCTCCCGAGTGTTTCCCTGATACAATAATAATTGTTTTGACCTGATTACATCACGTGGTATTCATGAATTCCTAGCCAGCTGGGTAAATAATTCAATTGTTTAAAACATCTAGGTATGCTGTGCATCGACCTCATGCCCAAGCATTCTTTCAGTCTTCCAAATGCTTCATATCAGACAATTTCTTGCTAAACATAAAAAGGGAGGCAAATATTTTTTTATTTCAGGGCAAAACAATTACTTTTCTTATTTTTATGCTATCAGATTGTAAAGAAAGCTGTTTAAAATGAAAAATAGTTCACAGAACATGGAAAACTTAATGAGTGTAGTTTCTACTGTCAGTTCACTGCCTTGAGAAAATTATTAAAGCCCTGTGCCTTCTCTACAGTCAAAAGGCTACAAGCTTTTTATCATTTCTTTGTTACTACCTTTTATTTTTATTTCTATTTCTCAGAGTTAAACTGAAGTACAGACTATGACTTGTCACTTGTTAACGGTTTAAATGAAGGAATTAGCATTTTGGAGATGGCAAATAATTTTAGTCAAACATCGGCATATACCTTCCATTTTTAGAAGTGCCTACAACAACCAAAGTAGGACCTCAGTCTGGCAAGGACTTACACATTGCTTAACTTCATGTACTGCAAGTCCTCATATTGAAAATAAAGAGGCTCGCAGTAGAGTTAATATTGACCATCTCAGCCTTTGCAGGATTTGTGCTTCAGTGGTGAAATAACACTTACTAGGAAGCAGGTAGTTCATACAAATGTGAAAATACAAAATCCATACAAATCCAGCTGAAAGACACTCTTGGAATCCTGTGCTCTGTAAGCATTTCGGTTACTTAATACATGTGAATACTGGGAGTTCCTTCTCAAAAATTACTTACAGAAAAAGTTCCTAATTATGTTTTCTATAGGCTTTTTCATTCCATTCCTAAACTACAAATGTTTTCCTTAAAGAGAAAGCTAGTAAGTTTTGTTTGTTCTAACTTATTAGACTTTGATTAAATTTCACGTGCTTCTGAGTCCATACACTTAAGATTCATTTTGTGTATTCAGACGCTTAATTTCTTCTGTGCAAAACATCTGTTACTATGTGAAAGTGTGTTTGAGTAAGAAAAGGTTCCTGGTTAATTTTTTTTTTGGTGTGTGTGTGTGTGTTAAATTTAGACATATTTTTCCAGATAAAACAAAGCATTAATTAAGTCTAATGCTTCTTAATAGTCTTGCTTTTCTTCAACAGTGCTTTACCCATTTTGCCTAAAATAGTAGATTCCCTTAAGTTTAAAGTATTACTTGTTTATTTTTTGATTTAGAAATTACCAAAATGCTTAATGCATTTAGCCATCTTTCGTTTTACAGAAACAAATAAGCCGATCTGTGCTAGCATCTCAGCTGACTTTACAACTTGGTACCTTTTCATGTACAAAGATGACTGCAGCACTTATACTTCAGTTCAAGAGAGAAGCAATAATGCAGTTTTCCATTAAAAACAAAACAAACAAAAAAACAAAGATTATCTTCATATTGAGTATTTTTTTGTTTTGATTATTTTATTGCTTTCTTTCAGTGTGATTAAGGGACCATATCTGAATTTCCCTAAGTTCACAAACTTCCTTTAGTGACCTTGAGTTAGATGTAGCTGATAAAAATTTTCTGCCATGCATATCTGCAATTATAGATGATACACTTTTGTTTAGTTGTGAATTGGTTGTCTTAATTATTTTCCTGAGCTAGATCTTATTATTCTTATTTGCAGCTTTGACCATACTTTGCCATAAAGTTCTGTCTATGAGCAAGATTCTTATGAAAGAAGGGCTTTATTGCTTTTCTTCTTTTTTCTTTCTTTTTTTTTTAATTATTCATTCATTCTATTAATCTATAACTCAGGCTCAGCTGCAGATTTGCCCCGTTTTTGGTTTGTTTTCTCTTCTGATTCTGAATTTGGGCAGTTACATGTTTCATAGTCAGACCTTTCTAATCTGGTAATTCATCAGTGACATTCAGAGTTTGGTTTCAAACCCCTCTCTGCTTTCTTGTAAACTAATCCTACAGTCCTAGGACCACCAAAGAGAATTTCATTTTAGCTCGAAGTCCACACTGTCAGAATTCAGGTTTACTGTATGCCAATTAACCCTCCTTTAAGCTCTTCCAAATGGCTATCAATCTGGTTTGTTTAAAAGAAATAAGCTGTCCTTTTATTTTAGAACTAGTAATGAATTTTATATGTTTCTAAAGCAATTTTCTGCATTCTTACCAACTTCACTGATGTGAATGTAAAGTACACAGTAGGTCAAATTCTGACTTCAGTGGGAGTTGATGGGAGTGCAGTCTGTATATTTGAAAGCAGAATTGATTCAATCTTCGTGTGCCTGTGCAGAAAAAAAAAATAATCTTATCTCTATATAATTTGTCTTCATATAATCAGAGAATATAGATTTGAGTTTGTATTTCATGTTATTTTCTCTGACTACCTTACATGAGCTCAGAAGAGATACTTATGTTCTTACCAGGGATGTGTGTATATATATATACATATTTTTTTCCTTGTTTATTCACATATAAACATTTTGCATGCTTCCTTAGAGAATTTCCTTGTAAGGTTCAGTTGTTCTTGAGACTGAGAACTTGTCTAGTGCATAATTTGTAAGCTATGCAGAGAGCACCCTCCAGCTGAGACAAACCCGAGAACAACTCGTTTGGACCTGGCTTTTTAATTTTTTTTTTATTTTATATTTTTATTTTGCTTGCCTCTGTGGTGCTCTTGGATGTAAGGCTCCTAGTTTGAGCTGTGGCTGTAAGGAGCGGGGTAGACCCATGCGTGTCCAGATGTCCAGTGGAAGATCCATGTATCAGTTTTCTGTTCTGGTCTTCTGGCAAACAGCTGTCTGTGATAACATGCTACATTTTATTTTAGATCATTTGAGAAGGATATTGCTTCTGAACACAAAAAACACACAATGCCCTCTGCTCCTTTGCCTTCTCAATGTTCATTAACTACTCTTGCATTGGCTGTTGTATTTAATGGAAGCGGAGTGTAACTTGTATGGCAAAATGAGATGATCTCCTCCAAAAGAGAAGGGAGAATGTCAGCTACACTTTGGGCAGGAATGCTGTGGTTAAATTCAGGCAAAACTGTCGATTTTTGCTTGTGTGCTTCACCTTAATGCTGAATACAAGCTGTATCTCTCACATTCAGAAGAAAGACTTTTCATTTCTACCAAGCTTTTATGGTTTAAATACCTGACTCAGAAGCTTTGTTCTACTCATATGTTACTTTTTCTGCCTTTTTATAGTAGTCCCTTAAACAATTTCATACCTAGTACCTTTTTTAAGACTGCTATGGATATGAAATATTGACATCTCAAAAAAAAAAAAAAAGATTTTTCAAACTCATTTAGGCCTTTAACATAGCATTAGAATATTTCCTCTGTAAATCATCTCTCACATATTAAAAAGCAACTGTCATTTGGTTTCCTTCCTGTCTTATATGTATTTGAGGTTATAACAATAGTAGTTCTAACCTTAGCTTTGTTGTTGTTTTCTTTTTTCTTTAAGTTGATGACTTTGGTGAGGGAGGAGGGGATCTCTCTATTAGTTACATTAAGTTTCCATAAAGGTGTGGGGTTTTGTTGTTGTGTTTTTTGTTTTATTTGTTTGTATGGTATGGTAGAGAAAATAGTAGGACATAGCTGGGGAGGATTAAATCTTTTAAAAAGTGAATTTTGTAAAATCTGGGGCATGGACAAAGATTTGTCAAATTTTGCTTGAATCAGCCTTCATCTGCTATGAGAAACAGTAGGTCTGCAGACAGGCTATGGCTTTTGTCACGTCCAGGGGAATCCACTGAATCTTGGCCTTCATTTAGGATTCCCTCCTGATGAGCAAATTCCCATGACCGCTTTTGAAGCTTTAAAAGCTTTGGTTTTGTTTTAAAAGGCCTCTGAGCACAGGCAATGTTTTCATAGGCATTTAGAAACAAAAAACTGAGCTTTTAAACCTTCAAACGTCGCTGTGGGGATTCACTTCACTTCTCAGCAGACCAAGTCTGAGATAACACCTGCAAGAAGTGTGTGTATGTGCGTGTGGATTTTGTGAAAATCGTGATGCATGATCTCTACTGACCCACAAATGTGACAGTGTGTGTGCGTGTGTATACATCTTATTGTTATGTTTCACTACTATTAATTTTTAAGAGCAAACTATTATTTTGGTTCTGTGGAATGACTGATGTGGGTAAGCCTATTTTGTTTTTAGATTGCTTTTCTTTCTTTTCCCAATATATCTTCTAATGCAAATGCTAATGCTAACAAATGGTCTTCAGAAGAACAGACTATGTGAAAGTCCCTGATTATATTTCATTATCAAAAGTTTTTTTTTATTTGGCTTTGCCTCAGCCTTACTTTTCTACAGTTAACGCTACTTGTGCAGTAAAAGGTGGTGTTCTTTGAGTAGGTGGGTCACAGCATATCTAAACCCAGATCTGCGATTGTCATATTAGAAATCCCAGAATCACAGAAGGGTTTGTGTTGGAAGGAACCTTAAAAATCATCCAGTTTCAACCCCCCTTCCATGGGCAGGAGCACCTTCCACTAGACCAGGTTGCTCAAATGTATGATAGAAATGAGCAGACAAATCATAAGAACAGTCAAATAACAGCAGTATTAATTTGCACTGCTTTTCAGTTACATTTCTTTGCATCTTAAATACCTTAGGTGAATTTTTTTAATATTTTGGGGGGAAGGGTAAGGGAGTTCTTAGAATTAAGAGTAGATACTAAACAAAGATATTAACAGTGCTTTTCTCCTGTCCTGTGCTGTTCTCAAAACACCTGTTAAAACAAATATGCACATATTTTGGGATTGATGATACTAACTGGCAAACTTGGCACCAAATAACCTGCTGAAACTAAAATGTTGATGCAGAACATGTGCTTAACTTAACAGTCCATAACCCTGTTTTCAGAACATTGAAATACCTACCCCGAGGAAAGCTCATAAAACTAAGGTCTTTAAAGTTTGTAGATTAGACCAACGAAGCTGCAGTCATTTTTAAGAGCATGTGTCTTCATTGACTCCCATTAATTCAAGATGGCCAACTGTGTGAAATAAGAGGTATGAAAGTACTGAAGGGCATTTTTGAAAGTGTGCTTTCCAGAGGTTCAGTGGTTAAAGGAATAAGCAGAAAAATGATGCCTGGAAAGGCAAGCAGGAAGCATTTGGAAGGACTATACATTGCAGACAGTTCTGAAAGAACCTCAGCTCAGTTTCTGAGGGTATTTAATTGAGCTTTTTACAACAAAAAATGCTTAATTCTTCTAGAAATTCCCAGTGCCCTTAAGATTCTACTGCTTACGATTAGATTGAGTAATTTGGAATATCTGTAGCTGTGTTTCCCCATGTGTAACATTCCAGCCATGTCTGTCTTACTTTACTGTTAAATATATAATTTATAACTAGATAACAATCCTGATAAGCTTGTTTGAATCCATTCTAGAAAGAAATTGTTTTGTATTGTGTGTGATAGCTTCAAGCTGCTTTATAGTAACTGTCCTCAACAAGGAAGGAATCTTTGTTATATTATTCATCTGGAGGCACTAGAAATTAAAAAGCTGAGCTACTATAGCAACTAGGACCTATTTTTTGAAGTGTTCCTGGAGAAATAAACTTTCTGCACCAGGCAAACCTGAATTTGTAATAAACGTATGAACACACATCATTTTTCTTTTTGCACTTGTCCACACAGTGTGCATGTTTGTTTGTTACTTTTAAATGGAAGAAATTAGAATAGGATATATTAAACTGAATAGGATTTTCATCATGAAATTTTTCTGGCTGCCCAACTTTTCTGACAAATTGCTTGCTATATTCCATTTCACAAAATGCTTGCGTTTTTTGCCTCCAGACTATATGCTTTACTGTTATATACTTTGGAATATGGTACTTTTATTTCTCTCCTTTCTCTTTCTTTTTTTCTTTTTTTTTTTCCTCCCCTGGAATAAACCAGAAGCATCTTCTTGTGCAGAGTAATGTGACAGAAAAGGAAAATAGAATACTTCAGCAGTGAATTGGTGAGGGCGGGGGGGCGGACTGTTTTTTCTCAGTGTTCCTTACAGTTTTTGATAATTGAACAAAACTGGGGGAAAAAAAAACAAGTTGCTCTTAACAAGGAAATTATTTAGAAGTGCAACGTGTTTACATATCTCAATGAGAACAATGCATTGTTAGCTGTGACTGCATGCATCACATGATGCAACCTTTTGACAACCAAGTGTCTGCTGGAGACATCTGTGAAGGGTGACCTTTCGCCCTAAGGAAGAATGCTCTGAAGGTGGGGAATGCAGTTATCTGTCCTGGCCCACCGTGCAGAGGCTGCCCACTGCCACCCTCGCACCCGCCTTCTTACGTAGCTCTTCAAATACAGATCGGGTGAGCCAAAACTTAGATTGTCCTGAAAAAAACAGAAAATAGGCAACTTGCTTTTACCTTGCTGGGAAGGCAGAAGTTAAGTCAGGGACCTCAGACAGTATGAGATCAGAATGAGACCCTTAACCTTTATGTAGTCCCATTAACTAATAAGTCACCTGAACAGGAATTGCTAATGTCTGATGTGCCTGCCACTCCCTCAGATCATTTACTTCTGTCAATGACTTGTTACCAGTGTTCTGGAAGCCAGTATATAAGCAGCACGTTACCTTTCAGACAAGCAGGTTCAAATTATAAATTGCAGTATACAGGCACAGGAGGTACCAGCCTTTTCTTTTTCAGGCAGTGGGAAAGGAGAGGAGGAGGGCTTGGGTGGATTGAGGAAGAAACAATAATAATAAAATACATTCATCTGAAAACATTCCCAGTGCTTCTGAGTTTTGTAGAAAAGAAAAATCCTGTGCCCTGGCTCTAATCTGAGAAACTTTTTGTTGTCATGCTCATTTTCATTCACAAGCTTTGATTTCCTAGTACAGGTGACTCTTTGAACAGCAACAACATGTTGGCAATTGCTTCTTCTTGTAGTGTTGTGCTGTGCTGCTGTGTTTACAGTGGTCATTCACAGACAGCCACCGGCTGCCTGTTGGTCAACAAGGACCCACATCCCACTTGTTGTAAGTGAAGTGGTGGTTTCTTGTCTCAAGTGGCTGTAGTGCTTTCTGCATGTGATTTTTTTTTTTAACTTAAAAAAAAAAAATTATATAAGTATCTGTGGCTGCTAAAACAAAGCAGCAAATATTGCTTCCCAAAAGGTGGAGCAGCTTGAAGAAAACAGGTTACTCCCCCCGCAACACCCTTTAGTCCCACAGAATGACTGCATGCTTCAGCATGGATTTCGCTGCTAGTTGGATCCCAGGAGGCCTTATTGAGTGCAGCACTGCTCAGGGAGTTGCAGCTGTATAAAGCGGGGGGAAAAATGTAGTTTGTACGAATTGTTCTTTACCTTGGTTTTGGGTTCAGAATGGCAGCTGCACTCCGACTTTGTGTGTGACAGCACAAAGGACAGCAAAAGTGAAAAGCAAGTCAGCAAGTAGAGAGACAAAAGCAATGATCAGCTAATACAGCTCCACATGGCCTAACTAATTTATGAGAAAAAAACTGTTCTGTTCATTGGATCAGCACTCTGAGGAGGCAGGTGGAATTGTAGGAAGTTTTCATTGAGTCTCTTGAGCAAGTAAGGAAGCCACTAGAGATTCTTCTCAGTTTGAACTTTATCAGGGTCTACGCTTAATCAATATGGTATTGGAAAAAGAATTAATTACTAAAGCAGAATAAAACAGCTGCATTTTAAACTAAGGATCCATCAATTCAGTAATCTTCCAGTTACAGGCTAGGTGCCGTGAGGATCATTTTGACTCCATGTAATGAGGAACTGAGGGAGTTTCCTCATGAACAGGCTGGGAATTCACATTAGCCTATTTCAGCTATTTGTCATCAGTACAACTCATTTCTCCCCTTCTGAATTACAATTTGTATTTGATATACTGTCAAACCCACAAAATTCCCATATTCATGGGACTGAAAGCATTAATGCGGAAATCATTGTCACCATGAGAAAAAGTCTTAACCTTCCTGAGCCTCTTTATTCTATAGGCTGCGGCTTGAGTGGTTTCATGCCGGACATACCTCTATTGTGTTCATTGTGAGGGTCAGGGACCTGCCTGTTGAAGAAGCAGTAATTTGAACACAGCCTGTAAATGTTTCATCTGTAATTTCCATAATGGTGAATTTCAAGGAGGGCTGAGAAGGGTTATGGGAGATGAATTAGGTTTTTAGTGAGCTCATTAGGAAGCCAAACAGAGTTTAGACAGCAAGGCGGTGAGTGTGGCTGTAATCAGTTCTGCTCGCTTTGTTCTCTGCCTTCGGGACATTTTTTGAAAACTTCATGGCAGGGGCTGATGAGAATATACTGAGCAGAGGCTGCAATCTGATGGTTGACTTGTTGATTTGTAAACCTCTTAATTCATTTTTTGTTCAATTTAATCTTTTCTTTCTTAAGGAAAATTAGTTGAATGTTAGCCCTCTTTGCACTATTCACCTCTTAAATTATGCTCATTTTGAGGAGCTTGTTATGCCTGAATAAACATGAAATGACTTGGCATTTTCCCATAAGAGGCACACCCATTTTAATACCATGTATTTACCATTCCTGGAAATGTCTCATTAACTTCTGAAAATCTGTGAGCATGATATTTTTGGGCTACTGTAACACACCTCTTGGCAGTCACAGAAGGCAGTTTGGTTAATGCCTCATAATATCCATTTTTATTCTCAACATGAAGAAAGGCTCTCTATAGAAAATTGATGCAGTTTGCTCTGCTAATTTTCATGCTCATTCCAATTAATTTAACATGACCCAGATTTTCTTCCTCAGGCTCATCCTGACTAATTAGTAAGGCAACACCTAGAACAAGTTCTGTTTAATAACATTGAGGAACACTAGTTGTGAGTGATTTTGATGCTAATAAAGATATTCACTGATGGGACAGATATTTGATGTCAATTATGGTATGTAATTTAGAAGTCCCAATGTGCTGGATAGAGTATAGGAAGGCTGGCAAATCACTGTGGGAGATAATTTTTTTATTTTTTTTTAAGACTTCCAAAGCACCTAGCTGTCCTCAGGGACCAATTAGTTTATTTTTTTTTTGGTACAACTAGTAGTATTGTCAACTAATTCCCCAGTAATAGATGGGGTGGTGCTGCTAAGGAAGTACAATATGTGAAGCCCCAACAGCTAGGGTCCAGGCTTGAGTTATTTACTGAACCTTATCACATATGGGAAAAGCAATCATGGGTATCAGAAAACAGCACTGGTTGAAGACAAGAGGATGACCTGCTCATCTTCTTGACTTAGCTTCTCATTCCTTTTCTTTGTCCAGATGAATCAATTTGGTAAGAAATAAATAGGGTTGAAAAAGAGGCCCCATTAATGCTTCATAAATGAATTATGGATGCTGGAATTTCTTATTTCAGAAAAATGGCCCCAGATCTGCACTTCATGTGATAATTCTCTCCTCTACTCTGCAAGCCAGGGAGAAGTTATCTGCGTCAATATGTAGGGCTAGTGCTTATGTAAGTGTCCTCACTGCAGAGCCTGGCAGTACACATGGGTCCTGATCTCTCAGAGCTCTTTGCCTCATCCCTGGGAAAGCCGACTAGTTTTTTGTATGTTGTCCACACCGGCAGCACCACAGAGTATGCAGCAGGTGAAGAGGGAGTTCCAAAGAATGTTTTGTCATTGAGTTCATTGGAAATAGAAACAGGAAAGGCTAAATCCTGTTTTTTACATGACCTCTCAGAACAAATTTCCATTTATGCCCCAGGAATCAGATATGAATAAAGACTGAATGACAATACTATTAACACTTCAGGATTTTGATCAGCCATAGATATAAAAGCCTGTGTGGCGCCTCTGCTGAAGTTGCTGCACTAAGATCTGCTTTTGCTCCTAGTAATGTACATGAAAATACTGTTCTTTAGCCAAAAGAGAGAAGAAGTGAGGTGTCTTTAAGCATCTATTTTGTCACAAGTACTTATGTCCAAGAAACTGAGTTCTAACGGAGTACTTAAGGACTTAAAGAGCATGCTCTGTGGTATTTTAACCCTTTAAGATATGCATTTTGTGATGAACATGAAATAGTAAACACAAGAACCATACTCAAATTTAAAAAAAAATGTAGTGCTTAAATGAGCACAAGAGTGCATTGACATGTTTATCTTAAAAGCAATAATTTATAATATTCACTTATTGAAGAACCACCACCAATTGTTATCAAAAGGAATTTTGTGTATTACTTTTAAAGCAGTTTTCATTGAAAGTTATGTTCCTTACTCATTTAAGTACTCTTGAAAATCCTTATCCCTAAAAGTTTTCCAAAGGTCACTTCTTTGTGAGCCCGTAACAGAAAAGGGAATAGAATATCTTGTGTTATATAAAATGCTTCAATGCTATTAGCATCTCAGTCCTTAGCTGCTGCATAAATCTCTGGTAAGTTTTAAATGCTGACATAATAAAACACAGGTAGGAATTGCAAAAGGGGGTTAATGTCTTTGATGCAAATCTTAATTGCCAAAATCTTATTTGCTTTTTTTTTAATTTTATTTTTATTTTTATTTTTTATTTTAGCCCTCATTATTTCAAAGAGTTTTTAAGAGGAGGGGGAGAAGGAGACTCTGTGAAGTTTATTCTAGTACATAATGCCTTTAAACTCTGTAGTTTCCAGCTTGGTGCCACTAACCAACAGAGAAACTGTTTTTGTGAACAGTCTTGCAGTAAAGAGTCAGAGATGACCACGTCTATGGCGATTCCTAACTGGTGTCAGAACATGACAGTTCCTTGTTCTGGGTCAGCGGTGAATACCTCACTCAAATGGTGCAAAGTCAGCCAGTTCTTAATTTTTTATCTCCTCAAGAGTGCATTCAGTGACTTTATCACTGAGAAGAATGACTCCCCTGCCTAGTGTGATCAAGATCTGGAAATGTGCTGCCTCAGCACATTTAGCCTAGACTGCTGCTTGACTGGTGGGGCTTAGATTTGATCTTATGGCATATGTGTCAGTTCTCTAATGGGCTGGGTGAACAGCCTGTCCAGAGGGAAACTCAGCTTTACCCATCTGAACCTGAATCTGGAAGAGAAGTCTTGTAATTTGCCATGTTTTTTGTTTGGGGATCCCTTCATACAGTCAATCCTATCTCCTCAGAGGGCGAGTGGGGTGAGGGCAGTTCTCTGGAGCCCAGCCTGTTAGGTTCTTCCCCTAAGTTCAGGAGCACAGGCCAGTCTAGGAAGACTTTGTAGGCACAGCATATTTGTCTCTGGCAACATTTTCTGCTGCAGTGAAAGACCTGAAGTGAAATTTTAGGCTTATGAACAGAAAAGCAAGGCATCAGCTCTCAGAGTGGGGGTCTGTGCTTTTTTAGTTTTGTGCCGTGAATTTCTACGCAAATGGTGTTATAACAAGACAGCGTCCTGTGGTTTTGTTGTTTTTCTGCTTCTCTATTTTGTAAATCCATTTCTTGGAAATTTTTGTCAAAAGCTTTTCCCTGTGTTTCTACAAAATTTTGTTCCTCTGTCACTTCTTTTGATCACTTAAAACAGGTCCAAACTGTCCTGTGGGACAGGCTGGGTATGGAGAGAGTAGAAGACCATGGCCTTCCCTTCTTGTTACTTTGCTTTTTTTTTATCATGACATCATGAAACAATCAAGTAAAACTCTAAGACAGGAGAAAATATGTTGCTTGTAAGCCTTTCTGATGTCATAAAGATTGATCTTTATTTTTTTCTGCCAGCCAGTTGAAATCTTCACGTCTACGTGCTTCCTTTTCAGTTTGAGGCATTTGGGTATTCTCAGCTTTATCTTCGCTCATGGCTGAAGCTAGATTCTAAGAAACTAGCAGGGACTGAGTAGGTGCTTGGCTCTTAAATGCTTGCTCTTATTATCTGTAAATGTCTACTGATTTCAAAAGACAGAGTGTTTCAGACCATTCCATTAACCACTTTTAAGCATCCAGTACATACTGCAGATGAGACACCCCTGGCTTACACTTTACCTATCAGGCTTCTTGCAGGACAAGAACCCTGAAAAAAAATGTTCACCGAAAGTAAACGTGGGCAGATCCAAAGTATGTAATTGTCAGCTGGGACATTATTCACCAGCTTCAGCAAGCACTGGATCAAGCCTTTGTTGTTAACACCAAATAGCATGTTTCCAAATACCTAACAAGCACTCTACATTTAAAGTATGGGGTTTAGCTTAAACCTAAGAAAGCAGACTGTCAGTGTTCCAACGTAACCCTTCACATTCTGGCATTTTCCAGACTGCCAGCCAAATGAACACTTTAGGAGGAGGTGCATATATATGTCCGCAGCACCCAGCGGGTTTATCCACCCTAGTGTGCATAGGTGTTGGAGCTCTCATGGTATGTAAGTTTTGCCAAGTTTGGAGTTTTTGTTTTTTTTTTTTTTTTTTTGACTATGCATTCCCAGCAAGCATCTTTTTTTTTGCTGCTGTTCAGGTGTTTGCGAATGCATATCAAGACAGTACTCTTTATTTGTATTTTCTGTAACATACACATTCGTGTACGTTTTGTCACCTGGAAAAGCTTTTATGGTTCATTTTGACACTTTCTATCAAAACATTTTTATTTTTTTTTTATTCAGCCATCCTTCATTTTTTGTTATAAATCCTCCAGTAGACTAATGTGTGTTTTGGACTTGTGGCCTAACTAATGTCCTTACTAATAACTAAAGCTTTTAAATTAGTATCTCTCAGGAATAAATGTCTGTTACATATTTCTAGTCCCAACTTTTTTTTTTTTTAAATGAAGAATTGCTATGAAAGTACACTTGCATGTAATATTTCAGCTGGCACATTTTTAGTAGCTAAATAACCCTGAAAAGGGAGGTTTTAAATGTGAACAGTACACAGACACTTGCTGTGTCTGTGGACATCAGTTTAAGTGATGTCTCCTAAACAATCTGTTGTGTTCAACTGCATATTGTCTAAGGGGAACAACAAGACATTAAAATACATCACAGTTTGTAACTGTGTAACAGCTGTATGGAAAATTGAGATGTTCTGAGTGCTATTTTCCTTTAAAAAAAATAAAAGGAAATTTTTATTCCTAAGGAAGCTACATTAAAGATTTAATGAAGAAAAACAGTACAGGATGTTAGCAATCATCTACTTTTAAGTTTTCCACATTGTGTTACTGTTAAATATAAACAACAACTGCAAAATGTTAAAGGTTAAATATTGATGAGATAATATTGAACTTAATTAGTTAACTTCAACTGCAGGTAGAATTTTAATTGAGTTTAGCTATTTTGACCACATTTGATATTAGTATAATGCCAAAATTACAGGGTAACAAATAACAGGATAGCAAATAATAAATGGTACTTAAAATCAAGTGTAGCTTTTTAATTTATACCAACTTTGGTACAGTTGATAGAGGAAACTAAAATCATTATCCCAGTTACTCCAGCAGGGATAGAGATGAAGAACTAAAAAAAGAAATGGTCTCTTAAAGAAGATGCTCTTTAGGCAGGAAAAAAAATTTCTCCTGATTTCTTTAATGACTTGTTATTGTTGTCTCAGCTGTAACCAGAGTCTGCAGCTGGTATTCTTAACAGAATTACTGTGAGAATGCTAAAAATATTTCTCTAAAAATATATAGAAAAACGTTTGGAAAAGAACAGCATTTAGACTGCACCACAAGGACATTTTTTGTGACAGTGTTTAGTATGATGAAAAAATTAAACAGAATAACAGCTATTTACATTCACACTGCAAAGTAATTACTGAAGCAGACAAAATACTTAAACCTAATTTAATAATGCTTTCCTTCAGCCTAGGTGCCAAATCTGTCTGTAAATTCCACAACTTGTGCTGGGAGGTGGGGGAGGAAATGAAGTTAAAACAACGTAGGAACAAGTGCATTGAACACTTTCTCTTTTGTGAGGTACAAAGTGAGTTTCAATTTTAAAGAGAAGAGCATCATAAATCAGCACAAACCACAAGTTTTAATGAGTATGTCTCTTCTGGAACTGTGCAGTGCTTGCAATTCTGTTTGAACAAGACAAGGATCTGGTCTTGCACTCCTTACTCAGGCAAAACTGCCACTGACATTAATGGTAATTTTGCTTGAACAGAACAAAGCGCTTGATGGCAGTTATGCCAGCATGAGGGGTGTGAGATTGGGATAAACGTGCAAAGTACAACTTCAAATGGCAATGCCTTTGACTTCTCAAGCTAGCATTTCCTCCAACTACAAGGATCTTAAATCTAACATTTGCTGGTTCAGAGATTAACATTTAGCATTCTGGGAAAGACTTTCTGGACTTCAGTAACCTGATCAGTATGGTCTCCTTTTGGTCTCTGCCTCTTTCTGGTTCTTTGTATTGCAGGGCAGATGATAGTATCTGGCACATTCCTTGGATGACTTGAAGATAGCAGCCCTCTGTGTTTGGGGCTGAAAGATTGTGAACTCTGTGTTAGCAGAAATGCCACACAGGGGAGGTGAATAGAACATTAAAAAAGCTTTAGCTTTTAGGTACTGCAGTGCAAGCAGAGTTGAATTTGAGAGCTGGGACTTAAGTGGACATTTGTCCCTGCTTTCTTCCTTAATAAAATCTGAGTGTTAACTGTGGATAAGGGCATTTGAGAGATCACTAAAAATGAATCATTGAGTGCCCAGAAGAGCTTTATTATGATATACTATGGAGAACTTCAGAATATACCATGTACTTTTTATGTGCTTATCGGATGCATGTGTGAGTTACTATTACAAAGGAAATTTTGTCCTTTGCTGCAGAAGCAAAATAATTCACTGAATTAAAACTGCAAAATAAAACTCATCAAAAAATGGATCTGCGTGGTCCTTTCTGGCCCTGCATTCCCATCTAATTTTCTTTTGCCCAGTGAAAGGCTACTGAGCAAAAACCACAAGATCCAACCAGCAACATTTGTTGTGCTGTGTTGTATACGTGTGTGTAATCTTTTTTGGAAAACCCTGATACAAATACTAAAACTGGAAAAAATCTCAGTGCAGAAATCCTGACTGGCCAAACAGAGTAAACAAAATAAAGAAATTCATAAGATCCCCAGACTGACGTCAGCTTCCAGGACGGAGTCCTTGTAGGTAGATTCATGGAAGGTCTCTTAGCTTGGTTTGTTTGGCCCAATGGCAATTGGACTGCAGGAGTTATTCTGTTCCTGAAGTTCCACATGAATGTTGCCACTGCCCAGTTAACCAGTGTGAAAATAGCGTGGAAAATAAATTATTAAACTATACTGTTATTACTAACTTGCCAGCTCCAGAGAAACAAATGCAGCCGCATTTACATATGTGTCCATCTGTCTGTTTTTACACTTTATGTCTTCAGCCAGTGGGTGAAATTGTTTTAATCCAAGCTGCAGTCTGATTTTTTTTTTAGATTTTTTTTTCTTCTGATATTTGTGTGTATGTTGTTTGTAGATGGCCATGCATATTCCTGACAGTAGCTAGTTCTTAATTGTCCTTCGAAGTAACCTAATCTATCTGTCTGTGGTAGTTTTAACTGGAGTAAGCAGCGGAGTTCTCCATGGATAATTTTCGTTAGTTAGCAGATTGTTACCATCTCAATGTTGCTGAAATCCCTAATCTCAGGTCAGCGTGAAGCTGCAGTGGTTACAATCCTGTTGCCTGATGCAGTGTGAATGGAAGTGCTTTCTGTCAGAAACATGTGGTCTCTTCAGTGGAGAGCCTGCGTAAATCCTGTGTAAATAGAGGGAGGCTAACAAAGGATGAGCCCCTGCAGCTCAGAGCATTTGGAGCCATTTGGAGGCTGAATTTGCTAAATGCTGCTTATACCGCCTGAAAAGTTGAAGAGAAAGGAGCATAAAATCCCTTCTTTTTTCTCTTTCTGCTCCTACCCTGGGGGGAGGGTGTTAAGGGCCAGGGAAGCCTGAGGTAAGCCTATGAAGACTGTTTTTTCAGTGCTCTTTTGAGTGTGAAAAAGGTGGCATGGGTCACTGTCCCCTCTTTAATGTCGGAAAACCCACACAGTTAGTAAATGTTGCATGTAAACTAAAGCATTTCATCCCTTCTCCTGCACTCCACGGCACTGGGCCATGAACTAGTCACTTGAAAATCGCAGAAAAATTTCACTTCAACATGTCCGGACAGTTTAGCACAGCAGGAACGTAAGAGAGATCAGTAATTAGCAGGTTGCTTTGCTGTTCCCCTTGTCTGCATTGGAACACTTTTTTCACCTGATGTGAAAAAATGTTGAATTGTAACGCACAAACCACGAACCTGCTGGCTATATAAAAGAGCTTAAAGTTTAAACCAATGTTTGTTAGTTTTCTCTGTCAAAAAAGCTAGAACAATATGTTGGCTTTTGAATATAATCAGTGAGAATTCTCAATTCACTTGACAGATAAGCATGAGCTTTAGACATAGACCACTAAGGGCACAAAAAAGCCAGCCTTTTTTCTTCCTTATTTTTTTTTTTTTTTTTTTTGGACAGAAAAATAATAGAAGGGGAAATGTGAAAGATTACTGTTCTGCAAATAATTTCTAAAGACTCATGTCACCAATTTTACAGCATCTATGGATATAAAAATAACGTATCTGGAATGTCATTCCTACCCTCAAGTAAATAATAAAATATTTGTAAATGCCTTTTGGAAAAAGATAAATTAGTGAACATAGTAAAGTGCCTATTCAGACACAGAAAATGAACAGTTTTTTATTGTCTCTTGTTGTAGATACACATTAGACACCAGATACCGTGCAACTCTTTAAGCCTTTAGCACATATTGCCAGATGGTAATAGAGACTTGCTCCTGACTGAGAAACTATGCTAAAATATGGTTAGACCAAGCAGAATAGCTTTGTAGGTAATGTCTAATGGTGGCTTAAGTTCTCTTTGTTTCTTTCCTATTTGAATTTATAATAGTAATTAATGCCCAGTTTGTGCAAGATGTGTATATGAAGATCTTTGCATTATTAGCTCAAAGATTTTGTATGGTTTTGTTTTCCTGAAAGCACAAGATCTTCCAAAAGAACAGCAGAGAGAAGGGCAGCCCTTTATCTCCTGCCAGCTGCTAGAAGGTCTAAAGAATAACATCTGTAGTTGGAGAGGTGGTGGTGCTGTATAAATGAAGTCTCCCTGTTCCTTCTACTGCAACAACATACAACCTTTGTTTCTCTCCAAGATGTTCCCTGAAACCTTCATATGACAGAGCACCGGCAGACGTGTCTGGTATCTCAGACACACAAAAGGGGAGGGATTGCAGGGGGCTGATTGCAGCAGTTTACCTGAGGACATCCCATTACACAATGGGACAAGTGGTAGTTGAGCATGCAGGTCAAACTGGGATGTCTCTGTCAAGACTAAACAGCTTCTGATGGCTTTGTTCCACCTGCAGTCAATCCCTTCAGTAACCAGCACTGCTCTACTGGCAGAGCACTGTTGATGATGGCACAGCTGTAAGCTGAAATGCCCACTTGAACTTTGTGTTTTTTAAAGGCCCAGGTTTGTCATTCATAATCTTACCTAACTCAGTTTCCCCTGGCAGTAAGATGCAGTTGATAAGTGCTGCTTCTGGGATATGAGGAGGCTAAGCCAACTTCCATGAGCAGTGATCGTTCAGATGAGGAGAGGGAAAAATAGAAATAAATAAATAAATAAATAAATAAAACACACACACAAAAAAAATAAAAATACCACAACCAGCACTTCATTCAAAGAACTATGATGTGCTGAAGCTGTAAGTCTAAGTGATGATTTTAACAGGATGGAATGGAGATCAGGAATTGTCCTGAAGGGTCTTTGATTCTGGAACTGACCTTCTCTCTCTATTAGCCCTCCCTACAGCACAGACTGTCACATCTTCAAAACATACTCAAACAGTTCTCTATTTCTGGCTTTTTGACAGTGGTAATGAATCGAATTTTTAAGACTTTTCTCTCGTGGTGGTGTTGATCTTAGTAATAAGCTAAACGTCCTTGTTAACTATGGTTTACAATGCTTATGCCTTCAGATGAACACATAAGTAGAAGCAAATAATTGCAAATTGTGAATATAAGCATGCGTGCAGTCTCCTCTTTGTTTTGCATTTATATCTACATATTCTACTCCATCAAAATACTGGACCAAAAGACTACAGCGTAGCTTTCTTAAAGTGAGTACAGTGCACTGCAGCTTTCCTTTTCAGAATCCTTTAATGTGACTTTCATATTGCTTGTGCTATTTTTAGTAAAATGGTGAAGTGTCTTCTCCTACGTTGCCCCTGATTAGATATCCCTTCTCTTCTCTCTTGTCATTTAGCATGACAAACAATAAAACTATAAGGGAACTCTGATGATGAAGAAACTCAAACACTAAGTCCTGAAATGTATTTGTCTGGAAACCATTTTTTTTACTGCTCTGATTGTTATGGTGGTAATATAAACTATTTCTGGAGTTTGAATCTTGGTTGTTACCAGGCTTCTGTGCTTTGGCATGACTGGGATATCCTTTCCAAGTATCATTTTTGATTAGATTGGGAATCTGTTGTGTATTCTGTTCACAAATGATGAAAAGACTAGATGAGCAGCTTCTAAGCTGCACTAGCTTCATGTCTTTCTGGGCCTTGCTCTGTGAGGAACACAAACAAGGACTAGGACTGAGATAATACTGAGAGACTGGGGGACTGTCAAAAGGAAATTCATTGATACAACATGACTGGAGATGCCTTCTGTGGGACTGGATTCTGTGTCCCCAGGAGTTCTTAGCTGTGTGAACACTGGACTCAGCAAGCTAGTCTGCCCGAGGAAGTCAGTTTGCAGCAAGTTCAGTTTGAAATTACAGTGCAATGGAAACCCTACTCTGACTACTTCCACAGTATGTTTTAAATAAGTGGTAGTCTGCTTTGCTTTCAAAGCAAAATAATCTATCTTGTGGGAAGAAACCCTCAGCATGCTAAAAGTGTCTGCACACAGAGCTAGCGTGGAACTTCCTGCTGTGTAAATAAGACCTCCATCTCCAGCCTCCTCCACAAGCACTTCGCCTTGAAGAGAAGGTCTGTAAGAAACCCTGTGTAGGTGCTTTGCAAAGTGTCTTGTATACTCTCTCCATCTTTCATAGGGGTTATTGAGACTGTTATATAGCACTGGTAGGATCTTAAATAAGTTGGGTAATACACCTGAGTCTACTGACTCGAATCCGTGTAGTCATTGACACATCTACAAAGAGAGTGCCACTTAAAAATTCTCCACTTTTCCAGAGCAGTGATAAGGTTTTGCAGTCACTTGTACTCTTTGCACAAGAATAAATGAGTGAACAGTGTCTAAAGCATGAGAAAGTCACCCTCCATGTTTTTTGCTGCATTGTGAAAGAGAAAGCCAGGGGGCCAAACTCTAGGCTTAATTTCCCGACTGTAAAATTGGGTTAACTATGCTCATATAATTGCTATTTCCATACAAGTTAGGACTTGACTGTGCTCTTCTTACAAGATACTCTCCAAATCAAGATGTGAACAGTTCACAGAAGCAGAACCACTTGTAATGATGTTTTAAATTATTTAAATTTGGATTCATTCATGCAACAATCAAAACATGCTTAATCCGATATGCAATGGAGTGACTTTTGTGTCTGTTAATTTTATTTCACTTTTGATACTTTTTTTCTTCATTTGAAGTAACTAATGTTTTGTTGGGATAAGGCAAACTAGAATCAGGCCCTCCTTATCCAAGAAGTAAATCATTGCATCTTGGAAGCATCAGTTAAGGGCTACTTGTATGCTATCTTGGAACTAGAAGCAGTATCCACTAATGTCAGCAGTTGTAGGGTTATTAAAGATATGACAATACAGCTTAACAGGATTGGGCCTGTAGTTCACCAGGAGCAACAAATCTTGCAGTGTGTATTCATCTTCTGAGGTAATTTGGAGGTACGATATTTGAATTTCCTTTCATGAGGTTGTGGAGCAGATTAAGGAAGTGCTGCCTCTTACCATTTTAACTGCTGATTAAGCTGGGAAGGCAATGGAAGCTTTAGGTGAACTTTCATCTCCTGGGCTGCTATTAGCTTTTTAAACCAGGATATTAACAACTCTCCAAAAGGTCTAAACACTGATTTAACATGTAGGTGACTCCTGCTGAGGATACTCACAAAGCAGAGAGCTTGTATATAAGGAGGAACAGGAATTTGTCTGTATATAGAGCAAACCATTTTTTTTAGCATGAGAAAGGATGTTGCAGAAAGGAAGTTTTATAGCTGCACGCATCCAATGCATACACACACAGCTTTTACATACAGAGACAAAGATATCTTTATCCACACGACAGATAGACAAACAGACTGACTGACTTCAAACTTGCACTTTCAGTGTGGATTTTTTCCCCCCATCTCCGGGTACTGCTTTTCAAAATTGCCTGAGGCTACAGTACAGCACCTCAGATCCCCAAGGCCCATTGCCTGGCTCCTAATAGCCACTCTCCATCTGTGTCACATGAACAGCTGATGAGATAGCTCCAGTGTCTGTATTTTGGAGAGCATATCCACCCAGGTTAAAATGCTGGGGTTGCCAAGGAGCAGTCAGAAGCCATTAGTGTTTGTGAGAATTTGCCTTGCAGCAGTTCCTTGGCATAGTGGAAAGTAAGTGTGTGTGTGTGTGTGTGTGTGTGTGTGTGTGTGTGCATGCGCATGTGTGTGTGTGCTAGTGTGTGATAGAGAGGAGTGGGGTGGAACGGGGAGGGGGGGAGCAGGAAGGAGCGCTTTCTAAATAACCAACATCTTACAAAAGTGAGCAGTTGGTTACAATATATAGGGCTTCCGTAATCTCTTTGATTGGTTTGCTGTGATCCGACTCTCCTTTTTCTGTCATTAATGGAAACAAACAGAAAAGAAAAGAAGCATGAGAAAGAGCGGTGACTTCGGGGTCTTGCTCTGGTGTTTGGGCAGATGGAAAGGAGCTGCTCTGCCTTGGGGCAGGGTGGTTGTAATGAAGTGGCCTGTCAGTCTGTAAATAGTGAGGGTCATCTCTTCCATGTGATGGAGGGTATCACATTGCAGTGAAAATGGAAATGTCAATAAAATTAATCTGCCAGCTCTTTGCTGTGGCTTCTCTGTCTCTCTGGTCCAAGAGGGTTGGTTTTTCAGAGGGGAGGTAGTGGAAGAAGGGTGATCTGGCACAGGAGGGAAGACAGAGCTGAAACGCAAGTTTTGAAGCAAATGGGCTGTATGTAGCTGCAACGTATTTCGTTTAGTAGCACTATGGAGCTGGACGAGGCTATAGGAATTAGCTTGTGAATCTATAGCATTCCTCAGGAAGCTATGGAGCGTCTAGCTCAGGCTACATTGAGCACAGAGTTTATTGTTTTAGGCTTTCTTGGACAAGGTTTTTACTTAGCATGGGATTTATGGCATTTACTGCTAATGAATGTCTATTCTTAAATTACAAAAACCACCGTCTCAGCACAATTCCCAGATGTCCTTCCAGGACCTCGGCTTCTTAAACACCAGCAGGGAGCATAAACTCTCCACTTCTCTGTTTTCCTCTTTCGTGTGGCTCCGGGCTAATGATGTGTAAGGAAAACACAGCAATCTATAAAGTCTCAGTGCTGTCCCAGTATTCTTCATTTATTTTGCATTTGATTATGCCACAAGTCGGATCTTGTTTCTTTCCTTTTTTTAAAGTTATTAGTTCAAATATTAATGTAGGAATATGGCATATATTGCTGCTCTTGATTGATGCCTTCCCAAAAACAGGAAGACGTGCTCGTATGAATTTTAAGAAAGTAGGGGTCCTGCAATGCCTTGCCAGAAGAGTTTTTCAGATACATAATTTAGATGCCCTCCAGGCAGGCTTTCAAGGCATTTTTGCTGGAGGGCAAGAAAAAATAACTATGACTGTTAAAAGTAAATGATTTTTGCTAATGCACAATTAATGCCAGGGAAAAGCACAGAAGAGAAAGATGTTGATGGAAAGTTCTGATTAAGTGAGAGCTCTACCTTGATGTGCATCTTTTTTTTAATGATAATAATCACTGATGCAGAGATGTAGAAGTTTTCATGTCATGCAAATGCCGTATGCAGGGTCATACTAGCTGTACGTGTGTGTGCGTGCGTATGTATGTGTTAGGGGTGACACTTCTGGGGAGGGGCTCATCTGACAGTGTGTTATGTGCACTGAACAGTGACACAGTTACTGCCACCTCTGCAGAGGGCCTCGAATATATAGACTACAGAACATTTAACTTGATTACTTATAGTACGTATTCAGAATGGTTGTAGGGATGCATTTACAGTGAATGGGTTTTCCTGTGGCAGGTTTTCCCACATTGAATCCTATAATTGACAAAGAGCTATTGCACTATGTCAAGCACACGATTATAATTGAATTAATGATATATGCATGTGTGAGACAAAATTAGTATTTGGAGAGACATGGTTTCTAAGTTTTGCATATTTGTATCAACATTCATATATAATGAGAAACTGTATGTTCTGATCTATCAGAACAAAATTAAATTGTAGTAGTATCTTGGTAATTAATGATACGTTCTGGCTTCTATATGTTGTTTATTTTTCTCTTGTTTTTCTCTTTGTTATAGGGGACGGTTTAGACAACAGCGTAGCCTCACCTGGTACAGGGGATGATGATGACCCAGACAAGGACAAAAAGCGACAGAAGAAAAGAGGCATTTTCCCCAAAGTAGCAACAAATATCATGAGAGCGTGGCTTTTCCAGCATCTCACAGTAAGTGGTGTCCAAAAACAAAATAGATTTCTATTCATGTGCCTAATGATGTTTATTCATTGTTATTAGAAATCAATTGTCCCCATAATTTTTGGACCATTATTAGGGCTCAATTATCTTTTTTTTTCCTAGATTTTTTTTTCTTGGCTCTTGGAATCATGACAAATCTGAAATAAACATATATTTGTGTATATATAAATATACGTACATACCTAGAGAGAGAGAAATAAAGAGAGTACAAAGTCTTATCACTGAACAACACCTACATATAAAGTTTTTTGCTTTGAACTATTTAAGGGGGTTTCTTGCTTTAGCATATACAAAGCTCTGCTTTCTGGATTGTTTATTGTGCCCTCTGTTTACATGACTTTCATACATGTTTGTGGCAGAGAGAAGCCTGATCTATGTGTTCTGACATACTGTGGGTTGTTAGGGAAGTCAAAGCAGCAGCTTGCAAACTTGTTGTATGTTGTTTTTGTGAGGAATATAGAAGGCTTACAGTTTCCCTAATTCTTCAGTTGTGTAACAGAGAGCAATAAACACTTTTTTGGTTTCTGTGCAAGCACATTATGTTAAATACTGTCCATACTCACATTTGGGGGAGAGAGATTAAATACGTGAAAAGCTATACTTTAAATGGGCTATCTCTATGCTCCTGCTTGCAATTGTTGGTGCAATGTGTTGGTGTTCTGTTGACTATTATAGCCTCACTTAGAAATCAAAATACAGTTCTACAGAAAACCTGATAACACTCTTTGTAGTTTACTTCGTGTAGGAAATAATGAAAACTGGTAAAATTATCAATTGATTTTCCTCTTCCTCTCATGGTAAAATTGTTTCTCACTTCATAACGCTTAAAATGCTAACAGTTATTAACTACTGCTTCTCCTTTCAAAGTTTTATAAATTTCCCCAGTAGCTGATGTTGGTTACAGTGTAATGATTTTGGGACTAGGTACCCTTTTTATTTATGATAGGGACTATTGAACTGCTCCGCTAGCAGCACAGCTAAAGGGGGGAGCAATAGATCCACATTTCTAAACCATCATTTTGATGTAAGGACATTAGTAGCAAACTAAGGTGCATTGATCTGGCCTGTGGGGTCAGGATTAGCTGGAATAGCCAGTGTCTCTGCTGGAGTAGTGGTTATTCCTGCCTCCCAGCTATGGCCATTTCAAAGGTCAGGTGCCCTGTACCCACTTGGCTCAGAGGAATTAGACAGAACATGAGTCTCTGGGCTGATTACTTAACCAAAGACAAAATAATGAGTCCTAAGCAAATACTGACTAATTGAAAGGGCTGTAAATCCATTACATATTGGTCAGGGATAATCAGGAGTATTTAATCACTTTTATCTATTCAGGAGCACTGAAGCTGCAACAGCAAAGCCCTGAACCTTGCCATGTGCTTATTATTCTCATCATTATCAAAATTACTTCACAGCTGTTCTTTGCTACATCACCTCAGCTGGAGATTTACTAACCTGTAAAATGTTTTTAATTTGGAAGTCGAGTGAGTGTGAGTGGAGGGTTTTTCATTTAGCTGTAGGGTATCTTTAGAGGAGTAGTTACAGGGAGACAGCAAAAAGCATGGCCACAAATAAACCAGTTTCTTTTGCACATGTTTCTGTGTTAACTCCATTTCCTCTTAAAAAATTTGTGATAACATGTTTTTTCTCCCTGCCTTCCTTTCTTGCATCCTCCTTGAAAACATCCAACACATGCTTATTAAACAGTCAATGAACTCTCACTTCTCTTGAGGAAGATCCTCTTGGCTTTTTGAAATCCCTTTTCCTTGTTTCTGTCCTCTCTCTCCTGACCCTCTACATTCCACATGAATTGAGGAAACTTGCCATCACTGGTGAGGATGACCTCACAAAAATCAAATTAAATGAACACAAAAAAGCCCCAACCCTTTTACCATCTAAGCTTTAATGAGTTTGCAGGTGTTGAAAGATTTACTGTGCTGTAATTCTCAGACCTGCAAACTGATAATGGAGACCCCTGACCAGTGCAATGTAAATTCAGAAAGATTCTTGCCATAAACACATGCAGAGAAGGAAGAGAACTCCTTTCTTTTAAAGATCTCGCACTTTTTCTCAAATTAGCTTGTCCATTCAAAGTGCAGCTCTGGCTGAGCCAGAACAGGGGAATCTGTGATGTACAATTTTATTGTTTCAAGTAAATATCTTTACAATGGTGGTCCATGATTCAATGTACATTCCTTCATTACTACTCTAACCTTATTTCAAATTGGTTTGTTCCTTCTTTGTGCTGTATGACCTGTTCTTGTATTACAATAATCCCCCGATGTACCCTTTTTTCTTTCTCTCTCTCTTTTTTTTTTTTTTTAAAGAAACTAATTGAATTATCTCATTATTTTAGTTTGTTAAGCAAATGTATTTTACATCTCAGGATGTGTTCTTAAAGAAGGAGCTGCTTAGGCTTTGCCCCCTGAATGGGCCATTGGTACATTTTGACATTCATGCATTCATTAAGGAAGGAACATAAAAGAACTCTGGTTGTATTTTTTTTCAAACACCCAACCAGCATGGAGCAACTTTTCCATAAGCCACAGGGGTCTCTCTACATATGTTCTCAACTGCAAGCCATTGTCACCTATTCTGAATACCTCAAAAGGACAAATAAAATACTAAAGGCCAACTGTAGCAATTGTTAGCTGTTAGTCTCAATATGACAAAAATCATTAACCTCTGGTTTCCCTGGAAGGAGAAGCAGTGGCAGTCCATCTCTTATGGTGTGGATTTAACTTGAAATTCCTTTAGACTGCCAAATTCAAAAAACTCAGTCTTGTCTAATTGTATTTAGTTATGATTTTAAATAAAATGCTGTTTTTTCTTTATTCAGTCAGTTTGCAAACTCTTAAGGTAACTGATTTTAAAAATTGATTTGCCTAAGTGGCTTTTTGAAGAGACAGGCACTTGAACTCTTATGTAGAATAAATGTATCTGACAGGCTGTGTCTTTCAAAACAATTTATATCTCTGATCACAACTTCCATTTTGCAGTAACTTTAATTATATTTGAAATAGGATACACATGCATGTTTTTGTTGTTGGGAATCAAACGCAAGGAGTAAGAGCTTCTGTCAGGTTCTTGTTCACGTATCGAGCTCTGTCTTATATTTGGAATTACAACAGTACCGGAAGATGAAAGATCTGAGGATGAATTGGCTGGAAATGTGTATGCTTTTTCTGGATAATATCCAGTGTTTAAGAAAGTAGAGGAAATCCTAGTCTGGTAGTATAAGCTTTTCAATAGTACATAAAGATTACGACATCAGAAAGGTAAACCTGACATTAAGGCTGTTTTTATTTGAGTTCAAAGGTGGTTAAAGAAAAGAAACAGCAAGAAATCTGACCCAAGCCGAGAGTTTATTCATAGCTTTGGAAGACTCCTTTTCCTCTATGCCAAGGACTCCTTAGTACACTCAATTAGCCTCTCAGACATCTCTGCTTTCCTCCCTCAAGTGCTCCCCTATCTGCCCTGCAAAGAACATATTTGATCATGAAGTGAAAACAGGAAGTGCTCAAATGTATAGACACCTCCAGCTTACACCAATGTTGAGATTAGGATTTCTTACTAGCAGCTCTACAGAGCTTGCCCCCTCCTCCCATGCCCTTTTAATGGATAGAGGGCCTTTAAAATGTATGTACATAATCAGAAAAGAACAAAGTTATAAAGAAAGCAATTATACCATTCTTTGGATGTGTACCTCTGTAGTTCATCCTTCTCTGCAGCATAGTGTATCAAGAACTACACTTTTGCTATATTCAACATTTTTCCCCTTCTTGTACGGTACTGGTTGAACAGAGATGCATTTATTTTTTTGACACTTACCTGGGGAGATGCTATTTGTTAAAATTTTATTTCGTTTGTTTCTGTACGAAGAGGTATATTGTAACTAAAAGTACCAGGAATACCAATGGTAGCATATAAAATATAAACATTTTATATGACACTTTCAGATTCCCAACTGAAGGTGTTTGGGATAACAACCCTGAACTCAGTGGAATTGGGCTGCCTTTTGTGTTTTTTCTTCATTTTTTTGATAGCTGAAGTTCTGTCTCTAACATTTATCAGTCATTTTAGCCTGATTTCAACAATCTCCTGGCTAAAATTCTTGCTTTTTACAGTTTCTCATATAGTAGATTTTGTTTTCACCTATCTTAGGGTCACACTAGAATAAGTTCTGTTGGAACATGTTAAAATGAATCAATCACAGCTTTTGTATTTACCTGATATATATTTTTTTTAAACTTGCAGCATTCTAGTGGCCAGACAGAATAATATCAATAGTCTTACTGAAACAGATTTTTTTTTCTATATTTGCGTGGGTGTATCTGAGAATATAATGTATCTCTATCATATTTTAATGAATGGCTTACCAAGCCTTTTATGCAGGCAGCTGCTTTATGTATTCATTAAAGTTGATTGTAGAGACGAATGTCTTCAGCCAAACCCAATCCTGGCATTTTGGAGCAAACTTACAAAACAGCTGAAACCATTCCACCTTCATAAATATCTCCTCCCATATCCCGATTTTAGGAATAATACTTAAGGGAGGGTTAGGAATATAGCTTGCTATTGCATACTTACTATTGCAAAAGCATTCTGATGAACTGTAGTGCTTGTGTTGGGCCAAACAGTAACGTCCTGTATGCTCCCAGGGTACACTGAGGAGAGGGATGATGTCCTCTGGTAGTCCTGCAAAACTACCTGCCTGTGGGTTCACATGGCTGCTGTTTCCATTTTAGTGTGTTATGTAGTCAGGGAGTTGGAGGAGGCTGAGGTGCAATGTTACTCCGGGTTTGTGTTTTAGGTAGGCCTGTCTGTGTGCTGAGTTTACAACCAGGTGGGAAGTTGTCTACTGGTTTAGGACAGACCTCTTGTGCTGTACGACTGAGAAACTTATTGCCCAGGTCTGCAAAATATTAATGCGCCCATTTTTCAGCTGGGTAAAGTTTGTGAGGGGAGGTTAAATGATTTCCTCCAAGTCCTTCGCAAAAATCATGCTGAACTCCCATGACCAGTTGTAATATAGTCTTCAAGACCATGGAGCTGAGGATCTTTGCACCCAAAGTAGTGCTGGTGGCTCATCATCAGAGCTGGCCTAGTGGGGTAGAGCTGGCAGCTGCTGCTGGTATGCACTGTTATTGCTGGTGGTAGCATAGTACTGCCTCATGTCACTGGCATCCCATCCTGTCCCGTCTGCACGCAGTACAGCTTCACCAGGAATGCTCTGGAGAGTCAGAATAGAAAGAAAATGGATTATTTTTTTTTTCTCAAACTGCTACTTCTGCTCACAGTCCGAAAGGCGTAATCCTCTGACAACTTGTAGTCCTCGACTATGAAATCAGCTCCAAAGCTTCAAATTTAGTAACAGCCCGAACACTCATATACCTTTTAAAGGCTATAATCTTAAAAGAAAAGGGCTGAGATGGGGTGGGGGTGGGGCTTTGTTTGTTTTAAAAATGGAATCTGAGATTAGATCTGACATTTCTACATCCACCCCCTACAGAAAAGGGAACCCAGGGTCATGGGGTGTGTGGGCCTCAAAAGCTAGCTTTGTCTCTGAGTGGTTAATCTAATCATTGTTACATAGACATCTGTTATTTCTTCTGAAAAATTGATGCTTTTGTGACACAATGATCCATCTATTTAGTACAACGGCCTGAGTAATTAAATTAAAAAAAGAATATTTTTGCTGGAGCATGTATTATAAAACTGCCATACCTCCCTGTACCAGCAAAAAGACTGGAGAGAGAAGGGAGAGGGAGGTGGGGAGAGGGAGCACTTTAAGCCCGGCATTGTTTTCTGCTCGCTTGAGGAAAACATCTGTGAATTGTTTGAACTGAACCTTACCAGGGACTGTCTGAATCTGTGTCATCTCTGTTTAATTTCAGGAAATGATGTCACAGTGCATTAAATAACAATGCTATGTGATTTATTTTTACTTGTACATGCTGTCCTAAGCATTTCTGTTACATGGCAGTGTTTTCAATTAACTGCAAGCTTTCAGTTTAAAAAATATATTCGATAATGCTTTTTTGGGCATGGATATTGGGAGGTTGGGCGTTTTAGGGGGTCACCAAGGTTCAGGGCTGTCTGAGGGCTCCAGGCCCATTTGTCATGTGCTTATTTGTAGTTGGGACTGGATGTCAGCACTCTCGTCACCCATGGCAACCTCCAGGACCGTTGGTTTGTTACAAAGCATGTCTGTGGAGGAAAAACTAAATATTCCCAACCTATCCGTCAAAAGACCTATTAGATAGTTATAGCAAGGCCTGCATACTGTAGCTTCTGCCTTTATCAAACTTTCCGCACTCCCCCTTCTTCTGTAAAAGAATAGAGGACATAAGTCAATTCTGTCTGCCATCTGTCGCCTTTTTAGCTGTTCCTCAAATTAAAGAGACAGTCCGAAATTTAAATAATCTGATAGAAGCATAGAAAGCCCGCGTGTAAATTGTTGTGTTTCCATTTCATTTTTAACTCTTCATTTTATTTTGAAGGGAGATCTTTATTGTGCTTCTTTGGAGATCAAAATATGTTGCGTGTTTCTGCTTCAAAAATAGCATTCTGAGAAATATTGGATTTGCAGTGTCACGGAGTTGTTATCTAATAAGATTCCAAGTTATATATAGGGTGAAATTCACACACACACACACACACAGAGCAAACAATCCGTGCACTGCAAATCCTTCAAAGGCACCTCCCTTCTGCCCCTTCTCCCCTTCTCTCCCCAGCCCTTGGTAGGCTGAGGGCTGCAGGGAAGTCCTGCCACGCTGCTACAGGATGAGCCAGGCTCCTCAGCCTTCCCAGCAGCCCTTTCCCAGGCTTGCTACAATCGTGTTTCGCGCTCCCCTGCCTGATGCTAGCTAGTTCTGCTTCACCTCCTCCTCTCCGTTCTTCCCTGCCCTGCCTGGTTTTGCCTCCTCCTCCTCCTCAGCAGGCAGCAGTGGAGTGGCAGGACGGAGGGAGGAGGGAGCCACAGTGTCACTGGTGTGGCATGTGAGGTCACCCGCTGCCAGACCATCAGATAATGCAGCTAGATGGGAGGAACAAATGTTACTTTGCGATGTAATATTTTACCTGCTATTTCCAAGCAGGGAATTGCTGAGAATTGAGTGTAACTAAAAACATGTGTGTGATTTTATTGGGGGCTTGATTAAAAAGCCTCCACTGAGTGAGCAAAACGTGGCCTAGCAAAAGATAGGATCAGCCACCATTGTTTTCTGGTTGTTATTGTCAGATTACGAAGCTTTGTGGAATCAGTACAGGATTTAAGTGAAACAAAGAGAAGAATATGAAAATTCAAGTAATTAATCCACAGAAATAACTGAAACAAGAAAGTTAGTGACAAGAGTTCATTTATATAGAACTGAGGTTTTGAGGCTCACAAGGTAAAAGGGCATTTAGCTAAAGCATACACAAATATAGTGTTTAAACACTCCAAGAATATTTTGCTAATAAATGCTGTGCACTGCAGTCTTTGAAAATCAAGATCATAGTCAACAAGAGGTGAGAAGTCGTCTCAGTATCTGTCTCAAAGTTCCACTACTTAAAAGAGTTGTCATCAGAAAATTCATGGTTCCTAAATTTCTCTGTAGTGTGTGTACATGCATATATGTATATAAAAAACACATTTTTAGGGAAAAAGCGATTGCTGTTGTTTGTGTAAAGTGATACTGCCTTTCAGTTTTGCCTCAGGACATGTTTACTTAAGACCTTCCTTTCAAGATCCATGAGCAGAGTAATTGGTTTTAAAGTTTTCTGTAAAATTAGAATTCTACTGTAAAAAGAAGTATGTTTCTGCCAACACTTCCAAACTGCTAAGGAATAGAGATGTCATTTCTCATTGTTGCCTAATGAAAAGAGTAGTTTATGGCAGGCAACATTACTTTTAGCGTTGGGGAGTTTACACTGAGTTAGGATACTTAGGATACTGTGCGTTACATATTTGAGAGTTGATTGGCAGCAATTGTTTGTAGGATCCAAAGCAATCACTGGCATCTTTAAAGATTTATTATTGTCTTTAAGCATAAGGGCAATACAGTTTTCATGGTTTTACATTTGCTATTTTTATTTTTAACTGCTAGCCCCAAATCTGCCAGAACTAATTTCAGTTGTTTTGTCTAATAGTGGATGATAGGTTGTCAACTCACTGTATAATGTCATAAAGTTTTTGTTTTGTTTTGTTTTGTTTTTTAATCTTGGTTTTACCTTTTTATGATAGCATTTCAAAACACATACTTTATTTGTAGCAGTTTATGGACTACTTATGTCCATAAAATGTTTAACATTTTATGACATACCGTTACAATCTCAGCACAATGAATCAGAGTAGCTAAGTCAAAATCTGCAAATATTTTAGTTTACTTTTTTTAAAAAAAAAGTGTACATTAATTTGTTTAATGTTATAGAAATTTGGCTGTCATCTAGATCCAGCTTTTATTTGGTCTGAAGTACATTTCAAAGTGGCAGCTTTATATTCTAACATGGATTTACTGTGGATGTAGTATATGACTAAACTAAGTAGCAATGGGAAAGATCCTGTTCCCATATGTAGTGTACACTAAGTATATAAAAGGAGTAGCTTTTTTGTAAGATGATGGTCTAGTCTAGACTACTTTGGGGCTTGTTACACCAATTAAAGAAGAAGAAAAAAAGAGAGAGAAACAATGTAATCTGCATTGTTAGTTGAAGTTCTGTGAACATACGTGGATTTTTATAAAAGCAGTTCCCTTTCCTCCCAGGTAAGGTCAAAATGAAGGTTAAATTTTTCTGTGTTCAAATATTTGCAGATAATTCACAGATAGTCCCTAACAGTGTGTACCTTTCAATCCTGTTTCCATTAATTCCAGCACAACTCTGATCCCTTTGATAAAGCTGCATAACATAGAGATGAAACAGTGAAGTTGTAACGGGTGACAAACAGACAAATAAACACGATTTTGCACCTTCTTAAGTGTTAAATATTATAGCCATTTTATCCCCAAATTCTACTTAACAAGTCTTTCAAGGATCCCCTATTTTATGAAAGAAAGACACATCTCTTGAGTGTTCAGTGCTCAGTTATTTGTCACATTCTCTCTTGTAGCTGAACCTTCACTGCTGTTCCCAGCATTCTTTAGCGTAAGCCAGCTCAGGCAAGTGTGGGGAAATTTCTGTCCTGTTTCTAGCTGTGACCATAGCAAGACACCATGCCTCAGTTTCCTTGTGTAAACAGTACAGCATAATGATGGAGACTGCTTTTCAGAGTGCTTTTGATACTTACAGATGAAAAACTCTGCATGAGACCTACCTCTTATACTTAGCATCAGCTGAATTACAGAGGCCTGCACTTCTGTTGTGGTTTTATCATGCTGCTGAACTAGCATGATAGTCATTCAATGCTTGTACAAATACTCAAACTTCTGTAGACTTTAAAAGTTTGGGATAAATTTCCCTTTACAAGGGAGCATTTAATATAAAGTTAAGAGTGCTATATTCTTTCTGGTCTGCACTGAAGATGACAACATATGATTGCTGCAAGCTACTCTTACTCAAGTGGCTCAGGCTTGGGTTATTTTTGTTTATCAGGTTCTTTCCTTGCTGATGACCTGAAGTGGTGATTATTGCATGCAAATGGTATCAAATATCTTTCCCAGCAAGTAGCAAGAGAAAGAACCTCGAACATAAACTGCTGGCCCAGGGGCAAGAGTCAGAATAAAGGGAGTACAATAGTATTAACAAATGCATCTTTGTTCTTCAAGTCACTACTGGATATTCCCCTCTTCAACAGCCCAGGGAGTTTCCTGAAGTGAAATAGAACTTTGGCAGCTTTCCAGACAGTCCTGATCTGCTGCTACCTCTTTCCATTCACCCAGGTGCTTCCCCCTCGTGCGTCCCTCTTGTGCTTGAATGAAGAAATGGGAAGCAGGAGGGTGACCTAGGGGACAGAAAGGGACTGCAAAGTCCTGATTCACGTTAGGAAGCTCCCTGCCTAACATGTGAGGAGCGCACACCGATAGCTGACTGCTGTTTTGATAGCCCACAAATGGACTGTTCAGCGATATAGGATGTGAATAGTGAGACAGGTCATGATATGTGTGATAACAATGGGAATAAGAAGCATTATGTGGTCAGCAAAGTGACATGTATATTTGGGGCAGTCAGCAAAGGAATGGTGTATAGAAATGCATAGGTGCATGTGGTGTCATTCCAAAATTGCAAGGAAGGTTGGTTAATTTGAAGGATCATTTCAAAATATGAATATTGTTTAAAGGGTGCTTTACTTTCAGCTAGAAAGGGTATTCTCTTTCAGATATAAATTATGAAATTCAATTGAAATGTATGTGAAAACAGGTAAATGTTGTGAACAACAAAAAGGGAAAAGCAATCATTTAATTTAATTCTCCCTTCCACCCTCCTTTGCTGTTTTGGTAGACTATTTCAAGAGTTCTGCTACTTGGTCTGTCTCTTTTCAATGCTATTTCTTCCAGTGGACATTTTACTGCATGAACTAACATCTCTTAGGAAAGAGAGGTGCTTCCTGAGGTGGTATGAACATCTCTGTGAATGGTGGGATGAGCTGCAGAGTTTTAGGACAATTCTAAGAAGCACACATTGTTCCCCATCCTATGCCTACTTACATCTCAATTTTCAACAGCCTACTTTGTATGCGTGCGTTGTATGGTGGCCATTAAACGCCAAGCAAACACTTCTCAGACCAGAAAAATCCTGCTACGTAGTGCATATCTGTCCTAGGCACTTGCAGACAATTCACTGCTATAATTAATCTTAGCTGTCCTGGCTCTGTGAAACCTGAACTTCTATCCCACAATGCTCTTAGATACAAACAAACTTCAAAGAAAAACAGCCCTTGCCTCTTTCTCTCTCTTTTTTTCTTGAAACCCTGTCCGTTTAGAGAGCAATGCTTGTAAAGGAGATTAAAACCCATATGAGCCTATGCAAAATAGCATGTCCAGCAAGAAAATAAAATGTCTACAAACAAACAAGACAGTGGTGCTTTGCCAGCATGGGTACGAATAAACATAACTCTAAAACTGCTAAACTATCCCAAGTTTGGCTCCTGGGATCTGAATCCTACTCAAAGCCCTAGCTGAAAATGCATGATAGTGTACTCTCCAACTTGATAATGCTATAACACGCTCTGCTGCCTCCTGAACAAGTGCTGCGGCAAACTTCTTGCTGAGGCTGAAAACTCTTTCAAACAAGGCCTCAGGGCTCGTGAGCTTTCCACTCAGTGCCCTGTAGGCTCACTCTGCGGAGAGGTATCTAGCCTAAAAGAGGCCAAATATCACACAACTGAGCTGGTGGGAAATTCAAACTGTTCTAAGCAAAGAAGTCAATAGAGCTGCTGTAGTGAAAGGTAATGTTCAGAGTGAGATCACTGTGTTATGATCTCATGCTGAACATCAGGACTGTTTTTTTCTTGATGATTATGAAACTAGCCTGAGGCCAGTCTGGTGAGAGTCTAAGAAAGATATAGAAGGATGTTTGGAGAGCCTGGACTATCAGGGCCCTTATTCCCCCAAAAGTGTAGCAGAGACTGAAAGAAGATGAGAGAAATATGAGCTGTATTGTTATTTTCAGTGCTCTCCGCATCCATCCCAAAATAATAGATCTAGACATAGACACAAAATGTGCATACTGAATCAGTGAATAAGCAAAGACTGTGAAAAGAAAGGAATAGAGATTACTTAGGGGGAACAGAGTGCCTTGCAGAAATGATGGAATTCAACAACCCCCCCCAAAAAGTTGTTGAGATTGTAGAATAATCTGTGGAAGTGCGTTTGCTTAGCACTTTTAAAACTAGACTCCAAAAAGCATTTGAAGAAATACTGCTGTGAAACATCTTGTGTTCCTAGGGTTACACTAAAGCAGTGTTGCCTGAAGCATTTCTCATATTTCTGTTTTCTTATTAATGTTTAAAAATTGAAAAATATCTTGAAATTATAACATTTTTTTAGAAGGAAAACAGTTTAGATAGAAGGAAAACTCCCCAGATTTGGCTTCCTTCAATTTATCTATCTATCTATCTATCTATTTATTTATTTATTTATTTTAAATGACAATTCATTTATCTGTCAGTAGAAAATAATATAAAATTAACTGACAAAGTCAAATGGAAAACGGTCTTGGGACCCAAAATGAAAGATTAAGCTTAACAGGAATATTTAATTACCATTCCTTCAGGCCAAAGCCTGAGTAAATATCTGGGAGTCAGAGTAGGCGCTGAAGGTCACTGAGTTTGGGCTCTGTCAGACCAGCAAAGGAAGCAAGTTTGAGTTGAGGACCTAATGTTAGAAACACCTTCTTTTCAGATACTTGGAGAGAGAGACTGTGTCATGATACGGATGCTGCTCTCCATTCACAGTTTGTGAGGTTTTGCTGATGGTCACAAATATATGGGGAAGGTACAGGTCTGAAATCAACTCTTACCAACCTTAGTGGTCCCAATATTCTTCTGGAGTCTGCTCCAGTACTAGCTCTATGAGAAGGGAAACCCAAATACCAAAGGTTGTTTGAGTATTCAAAATCCACATGGATTTTTAAGGGCATGGATCCAATGCAAATTTCATGCAAAATAAGGCTGATTATGGATTTACACAGAAATTCCAATGCCAAAACAGGTGAAACATGGCCTTTTCACCTGTTTTTCATTTACAGATTATATGGCAATTTGACTCCAAGATTCAAAGCAAAGCTTGGGCCCTCAGAGAGGCAGAATGACCCCAAGAAAATATTGACTGAGGGCCTGCTGACTCAAACTGCTGAATTTCACACACAGCTTTACTCAAAAGCATCAGAAGGAAAGAGACTATATTTTGGATTTAAAATGAAATTTTGCTTTTGAACATTACTTCATAATAAGATATCTATGGGGTTCCATGTTTGTCTCAATGACTTCTAGCTCAAATGAGCTTGTTTTGCACATTAAAATATGCTTTTTTTTTTTTTTTGGCATTGCCAAAATCACAAATTTAGGCTGGGATCTGAGATCCAAGCTGAATTCTTTGTGGCTTATTTATTGGCAGTAACAAGGATTATACAATAACAGTAAAGTTGCAATTACAATACTAAATCTATGCAATTACAATAATAAATAGACGATGGAGTGGCCAGAATAAAGTCCGTTTTTCTTGCCTATAGCTTGGCTGGCTTTATGAAGAAAAATAGCACAAACTTCTATTATGGTTTGAAGTCAATAGGATTTTTTGTCAGCAGAGAATCAAATGCAATTCAGACACACAGGGACATAAATCTGTTCTGTAAGTCAGTCACTTTTCAGAACACCGCTGCTTAGGATTTTTTTTTTTTTGGCTCAACATAGCCTAGTGAGTCAGGCCTGTTTGGAACATTGTTTTAAAAGGAGTGATAGGGCAAAGATCTCTTTTTCTCTCTCTTAATTATCCTTCCTAGGAATGGGCTTCTATATCCATTTTAAGGATGCCATTGGCACGTAGTGTTTTTTGTAGGATTTTGATGCACAGTTCAGAAGTTAGCTGCACGAGAAAAGAGAGAATTAGCTTTCTCTGACTGCATGTTGAAATACTCCTAGCTGCAAAGGCAGTGAGTCCTGACCTTTGCTCTCATCTGAACAGGGAGTATTCTGGCATTGAGCTGAGTTTTCCTACTGCTCTTCAGAACTGTAAATAATGTTAGTACACCCTGAATTCACCGCATGCAGCACTTTACATTACTATTGTGTATCTTAAAATAAACAACATTGCAAGCTGTTTATTTTGGTGTTACTATGTATGCATTTTTTAAACAGTGGTTACTTAAACAAATGTCTCTGTTCCCACAGCACTTAAAAGCTGCTGTTTGCTCATTGTGGTTTTTGGGTTTTGTCACTTTTGTTTTGATTATTTCTGAAAATCACACTTGAGGATACAGAAGACAGGAGTAAGTTGTACTTGATCCAAACAAATGCTTCATGTCACAGCTTTTTCTTTATGCCAGCTTTTTCTATGTTCCTAGCAGAAATAATAATTTTGGTTTAGATCAAACTTAAAGATCACCAGTATTCCAGACTGGATCAAACTGTCCTCAAATGCATTTCACAGGCCATGCAATTGATATCTAAAATTGACCCTGAGACAGAAAAATTGTTTTAATAACATTAGTACGGATTATTTATTTATGGGTCAGCAAAATAGAAGGTGCAGGGAATGAAAATGTAGGGAAGTGTTTTCACATCTCTTTTCCCATTCTCTAACCAGTCTTCATTCATCCACCCTAGAGTTGTTCAGTGCCAGCATCAAGTATGCAAAATTTTGCAGTTGGAAATACTGATAGATAGAAGAGCCATTATGAAAGACATCCACTTTGAACAATATCCCTATTATTTTGTGGCCCTTTATCTACCCAGGGAACCCAAGGATACTTGTTGATCTGTAGCAGCTCTGCTAGAGGGCTGTTTGCTCTATTTTGTTTTTTCATCTTTAGCAGTGACTGTCCAATGGTGTCTCTGCTTTTTACAATGCCATGTACACTATTCACTGATCTTGGTGTATTCGGCTAAATTTGAGAAAAAGGATCAGAAGTAAACTCCTTATTACTCCCTCTACTCACCCTCTCCAACTTTGTAAAGTGTCTATGGTACTGTGTGACTAGGATAGTTGTTATATAGATGTTCTGTCCTACTTTGAAGATTTTTCCTAGGTCATCTTCAATTAGTAGTTTTTTTTTCTTGTTTTCTTTTTTTTTTTTTTTCTGGGGAACAAAAATACTTATCTGAGTCTGCGGAATGATGTTCTGTCTGCTTGAAGGGACTCAAAAGTCAGAGGCTCTCTTTGAGTGAGTGTTGCTGCATTATAAAGAACACTGAGGATCGCATAGTGAGGCCACTACCACATATTTCTCAGTGGGCAGTTGTAATTGGTCGGGATGTGTGTGTTTTTGAAGAGGGGTTGTCATCTTACCACCTTCTCTCTCTCAGAACTAAAAGAAAGTGTGTGGCTGTTCAGACATGAAAGTGCTGGGGTTTTTCCTTTTGGGGAAAGGTTTAACAAGAGCGCTCCAACAAGCCAGGGAGTCAACAATAAGTCATATTAGGCACTGAGTTAGTCCCTGGCTAGCCCCTGCCTCAGAGAGCCATAAGCAGAAGTGCTTTGCTTCCTCATGCTTGGACACAGCTGAAAACTGAGCCTGGATTATTCATTTGTAGAACTCGTAAAAGCTGGCTGTCTTTTTACAACAAAAAGTAATCTCTTCACTCAACTGCTAATTGCCCCATGATTTTAATCAAGCAAGATGCTTAGATAAGGAAAATTAATGTTTGAGAAAAATTGTGAGTGCAGTTCTTTTCCGACTTGTGTTGACTATAAACCAGTTTGTCCTCCTTAATTATGGTCTTCAAAGATAAACAGGTTGAAGGGAGTGCTACAGACTTTGGCACAAATACAGCATATTTCAGTGCTTTGTTGTGCAAGTTCTGTGTTTTTGAGAAAGAAATAAAAAGTTGCTTGTAATTTTTAATATAGTTAAGATAAATTATTTTTTATTTATAGCTGAGCAGGTGTTGATGTTCAGTACGCTCCTTTACCTCTGGGCTTCAATAAGCTGTATAACCCCAGCTCTCTCAGCAGAGCTAACTGTGACGATTACGGGTGAAAGGAGCATTAGGTGAAGACAACTGGCCAACGACAGAGCCCTTGGACTATGTCATCCTAACTCCTGAGGGAAGATGGTATAACATATAAATATTACCCAGCCTTCCCATTCACTCCTAACATCTTCATCTCATTTACAAAGCTATTTCATTTCATGTGTTTGATTTTTTTTTCTTTTTTCTTTTTCTTTTCACCTACTGATTATTTTTCTCATAACCAACCCTACCACAAGTCTTCCAGGTCTTACTCTTCTGCTGCTTTCTCACGGAGATATGGACTAAATCTGCTGCAATGCTAATCCTAATACATACATTTAAAATAGTGGGTTGCATACCATTTTTTTCTGTAAAAATACTATGACGACACCCTAATTTGTGACTGAGATTACTAACGTCATTTACATCTGTAGATGAATGTTCCATCTCTTCTATCTGAGCAAAAGAAGATGGTAGAATGATTAACATTTTTAAATGCTGTTAACAGAAATGAAAACCACTTAGCGGCAGAAAAGTTTTGTGAAAAGGAGCAGGTAATATTAAATATTTTAGAAGTATTTTAACAAATGTTTTTCTCTTATTTTTAACAAAAATCTGCTCTATTGGCCAGACCAATGGACCACGTAGCCCATCAGTGAGTCAGCAGTGAGTGGCCAAAAAATAGTGCAAGTATAGGATGATCCCAGAAGACCCAGTATATCCTCCAAGCTTCGGGCAGGCAGAAATGTAATGATTCTGTGAGCTGAAAGCTTATATCCAGACAATAGTGTTTAAGAGCCATTGATGCATTTACACTTTCTTTTTGGATCAACTGTATATTCATGAGCTAGAGTTTTAACACCTTAACTTTGGGTTACTTGAATCTTTGAGGACATTAATTAGAATATTTTCTGAAGTGGAATATTATATTTTAATAACCTTCACATTTCTTAATGTGTGGACCTAAGTTTCTAAACTATAATAAAGAAAAAAAAAAAAAAGAAGAAGAGACAGCAAAGATATCAGTTTATGCTTGTTTTAAAATTAAGCCTGCTTTTTTTTCATGTAACAACAGGAAAATCTTAGCAGCCCTGTAGTTTTCCTGGCAATTTTTGTGAAGTGTTGGGAAAAATCTTTTCTCCTTCGTTTGGAGGGAACCTTGATTATATCACTGACATCAGTCCAGGTCCTTTAAGTACCCAGTTCTCCATCATTGATTCTGTTCTTCACATGGTTGGCTCAGGCAAAATAAAATACAGATCTGTCCATGTATTCAGTAGTGTGCTTTTAAATAAATATCCCCACTACATTCTGGCTGAAAGCAGCCACACAGTTTTGATATAACCTAGTCATGTGCAAAGCTGAACCTTTGGTAGCTAGTTCTTGCAGACTTTTTTTTTTTTTTCGTCTTCTTTGCACGGCCCCTTTAGAGCTGCTGGAGGGCGTTGTTGAGAAGTTGCTACCGTTGATACAGTTGCTATTAATCACAGTCTGCCATGTTGTGACGCAGGTTCTAATAACATCCCATTGAGCTGCTGTTGTATGCTGGAGGCTTACCAACAGCACAAGGCCTTTGATATTCATCTCACACCAGGATAAAGAAAATGTAGAGTTTAAAAAAAAAAAAAACAAAAAAAACTGCAAATAGGCAAAGAACAAAAAAGGGGGAAAACATAGCAAAATCAAAAACACACGCTTTCTGTGTGCTGCTTCGTTTACCATGGGAGCAGCAAAGCTATAAATCTCTGCTGTGTTGTTTGAAAATTGAACATGAGGCTGCTAAATTTATCATTCATTCTTTGTTGTTTCTGGGTAGTAGCTGCCTGACTTGGCTGACTTTGGTTTCTGTCCCCTCCTCAATAACAATTTTTGTTGTCGTTGTTTCAATACATTACGCACACAAATCAAAATTTTACTGGATCAAAGAATATTGGAGGGTTTAATAAAGTGATCATAAAGGGGAGGAGAAACAAATTTGCTGCATGTTACACATCATGCTTCCTTGGCAACTGATTCCCTCATATTCATAATTACAGGAACATAATTTTTAAAAAGCAGCACGGGTTGGGGGAGGGAGAGGGAACACTTCCTTTGGTTAAAGGCATTTGCAATTTTTTTTTTAAATGGTAGTATTTGAAAATTAAAAAAAAAAAAAAAGTTCACCTTATCTGCTGTAAAAATTAACCTGGAGCCTGATAGAACTGCGCAATCACCTTCTTTTGTTAGCACTTCTTGTCCATGTTGAACTGCAAAGAAAAAAAGGTGGAAAGCAAGCCTGCTACAGATGTGACTAGCTATGAATATTCATGAATGCCATTGCTCCTCCTTTTCTACTGGCATCCAAGCCATTCTGATCTCCCTCTCCCTCTCTTTTTTCTTCTTCTCCTTTCCATTTCCCTTCCTTCCTTGAGACTGAACAAGACTGCAGTTTTATTTCGGTAACAGCCTAGTATGATACAGTTATCAGCGGCCTCAGAAGCCTTTTATTTCCATTTAAAAAAAAAAAAAAAACAAAGGAAAAAAGAAAAAAAATTGTAATTATCCACAGTTTTATGAATCCACCTCCCCTTAATGTTCATTATTTAAACCAGCAGCAATTACAAGTTCAAAGGGGTTTAGAGGGCCAGCAACCCGCATAATCACTGCCAAATTAAGCGGGACTCATTCGTCACAGAAGAGTACACTCTGAGCAGTGAATCATGCATGCAGTGACAGGCACTGATTTACATAAAGACGAAATCTGTGCCCTCTAGGGCTGAGCGTTACTTTATCTCAGTGGCCCTGTGATATATGCATTTTCTTTTGGTGTTAGGAAGGTTCAGAGACTGATGCTGTCTAATACATGATATTTTATTCTCCCCAGCATGACTACTACTGCTGCTAATTCATGTATATGTGTATTTAACTAACAATAATCCAAACTTCAAGGCACTTGAGTTTTTAAAAGGAACATTTTGACCAGAAAGCCTCTATTCTAATATGAGTCTTCTGAACCTCTTGAATTACTTTTTTTTTTTCTTTCCTTTTTTTTTTTTTTTCCCTTTGGCCATAAACAATTTGCAGATCAAACTGTCATTCTTGAAAAAAAAAAAAAAGACTCTGAGCGCCCCCCCTCCCCCTTTAATCAACATAACATATTCCTGAGAAACTGTTAATACCTGTACTTGTACAATACCAATGGACTGTGACCGGATGTTACTTTAGCCATAGTTTGCTGACTATCCCAAAATGTTTAAGTTCGTGCTGTCCCTCCTACCAGAGACATGCTATATGTTCTGCAAGAGCTTCATTCATCTAGCCCATCTACACCTCTAGCAGCAGAAGAGGAAAATTGTTCAGTTGTTATAAAGGGTTACCTTACCTTGACCACGCTACTCTGCCTCTTTCATTCTGAACTGTTTAAAGATACTCTTATACTCCTCTTTAAGACCAAGCAGGGAGTAGTTATACTCTTATTCAACAACTAAACTGGGAAAGTAGTTTTTGTGTAATCATTGTCTCCCTTTAGCTCTGTTAGCTGTAATTCTTTCTGCCATTGCTACAGGACTGCGATATAAACAGTACAGGCAAAAGTTTGAAATGGTAACTGTCCTGTATTGGGGGTGTTTCATCAGAGTTTATTTAGGGATGCACCAGCTACAATTATTGGGAGACCTTAACATATAAAGGCACTATAAAGAAGCCAGATACTCAGTTGTCACTAGGACACAGCAGAGTGGCCACAAACATCTGGCTACGGAACCTTGACACAAATGCTGTTTTCTAAACTGGCTCTAGTGCAGAATAAAGGTAGCTGGAGGTGTCATAAATCAACAGTGGTCTGATCAGACCTTCTTTTTTTCTTTGATATGCCACTGCACTGGGGACTGTGGTGTAAAGTTAGCATTACTGATGCTCATCCAGTTGAGTAAGTCCGTCTGCTTTCTGGTCCTGTTAGGCCATTTTAGTGATGAGGAAGAGTAACAGAATAGCAAAGGCTATGAGATATGTTCCACAGAGTTGTATGAGTGGACTTTTCCAGGTTTAATATGCACTGCAGAGCTCATGAATCATAGAAGTTTCTACTAAAATCAGTGTTTGCAATATTACATAGCAAATAACTCCTCTTACTTCTTCTTACTTCTACCTTAGTCAACTTTTCTTTCTTTTTTTTTTCTTTTTTTTTTTTCCCCCTTAAATGCCATGCCTGAAAGATGTTTTGCTACTGTATAAAAGTTGGGAAATTCTCCAATATTAATATTTCAAAAAATGTGGATAATAATGTAGTGATCAATGACGGCGAGATGTGAGAGTGCAAACCTGTTTTTTATCCTGTATTCTCATGTAGTTTATTGAACTAGAACATTTTAATATGCAGAATTTGGTCTTTAGGAGTGTCTTTTTGGGGATATTTCTGGCCTCCGTAGTCTGTCTTTAAATTTCCGTTTGTTTATTGTGGTCTTTCACAGAGAAGTGAATCTTGCTGGAGTGTTTTAAGAAGTTATGTTCCTACAAAGGAGTTGACAGAAAGGAGTTGCAAAGCCTTTGCCCACCTAGTTTCTCACTTTGAGCCTTCACTCACCTTCATCATCAGTTTAAGTTAAGATGTCAAAATTTGTTGACCTGTCTTTTAAGAACTTAAACTGTTACAATAGGATTCATCAGAGGTCATTTGTCAAAGTGGCAAGCACTTTTTGTGATCCTTTTAAAGTGAAGGAGAGTAAATAAGTTTGTTTTTGGCTGCTTTTAGAGAATGGCCTGTTGACACAAATAGAATTGGAACACTGGAGCTGTCTCATCCACATCTACCTAATTTTAAACCTAAAAGACTAACTTTAAGAATGGGAGATTTTTAGTAATTGCAAGACAGTGGAATTGTCCCAGGAACTTCCAGGGCTGCAGGTCTGTTTGCAGCATTGGTCAAGGCTTCTGGCCTTGAGTTAAGAGAGAACAATGAAAAAATAGCATTTCAATTTTAGATCTAATTACTAGATTACATGTAACTATGGAATATGACATTTGTCAAGTATGTATCAGTGTTACCTCTAATGCTGAGAAGTCTAGTCTCAGAGAGGTATGGGAATCTCTGTAATTTTCCATCAAAATCTTTGGAAAACTTGGGCATCCCTTGCTTGCAGGCCTACAAACTGCTGTACTATGATGCAGCTGATATAGTGAGCACATGTAAATACTTAATATGGCAAACTTCTTGTTTTCTTTCAATCCCTTCCTTGTGCATCAGCTTTCATATTTAATTTATTTTGATTTCTCTGTTTTAACTATGAGTATAGTCAGTTGGGAAAGGCTTGAGGGATACAGTTGCTTTAATGATCAAATTCTGTTTCTCTTTGGTCCAGACTGTATAAAATCTTGATGCAGTATAGAACTAAAGTACCCATCAATGTTCCTTTTATTGGACATGGTTCATATATTGTGATGAAATTATATGCACCCACATAGGTTGTTAGGAGAAACTTAACATGCCACTGATGTGTAGTGAGGGAGAGTTAATTGTGTAGACGCCCCAAGACTACATCAGTGAGCAGAGCATGCTGTAGTGGTCATATGAATCTGTCATGAATAAAAATTACCAAACAGGTTTTCAGCCAATAGCCTAAGGTAAAATCCTAGCGTTAATAAATATGTGCAGATGAACAAGATCTTTTCTGTCTTTATCATTTATGAATTGTAGTGCTGTAGGTATAGGGACAGACATCTAGGAAAGATTAAAAATTAAGTTGGCATATGTTTTGTCACACCTTATAAGTACACGTTGTAATTATTAATGTGGAGGTATCCTGCTGTAAAGTCTGGAACCAAGACTGACCCCTTTTTGCCCCTTATTTTGGGGAATTAGGTTTCTTTCACCTCCCCTGCACTGCCACCACCTCATGTAACATGTGCTGGATTCCTCTGTTCTCCCTGCAAGCTGCAGTTCTGGGACTGAGCAACCCCTTCTGGTGCTGCCTCCCTGTTCCAACAAAGAATTGCTGTCTTTTGCCTCCGTGCACTGTGTACAGGAAAATTTGAGAAGTCTTCAGTTGGTGTAAATGACATAGCTCCACCGAAATCCAGTTTTGCCAGTATGCACTTACCAAGTATTTATGGCATAAATAATGTGTAAACTTAAGAGCACTGACTTTTTATGCTGGCAAGTTAGAACTAGGCCCCTACTTCTGTGCAGTGCAGTGAAATTCATGAGCTGCATTTTCTGAATGCCATGAAAGGCACCTTTTAAGTGTTGATTTCCATCTTTACTGGATTTAACTGAGGGAATCAGTGCCTACAGTGGTTAGATTGCAATACTGTTTTGCTTAGGGGTTATGTGTACCTTTGTAGATGCCTGTACAAAAATTCTGAATGTACTTTTAGAGTCTGCTTCACACTTACCCTCAAAAGGAACCGGGCCCCATGCTTGCACGTTGCAGTGGCCATTGTCTTCTGGACAATTAACACTGAGGGTTGTAAAGACCCCTAAACTGGGCATATACACATCAGGCTATATCCAGAGCACAGAACAGTCTCCATTGATTTCTAGCTGAACTTCTTAAGAGTCTGTTATCAGCCAGTGCTTTTACTGCAGCAGCAGCTGTGAGTTTATGCTGTTCAGGCTGAGGCTGTTGTAGTCTCTGACAGTTCCTGGAATCAGGGAATTACAAAAGTAGCTTACAGTCACCTTGTCTTCACCATGCTCATGCCTTGAGAACAATTTTTGGAACCGTTTTTTTTTTTTTTTTTTTTTTTTCTGAAATGGAAATCCTTTGATTTCCTCTGACACTGATTGATGCTTAGGTGACATCTCCAGAAACCAACCATGCGGAACAATTTGGGGTTTGTTTTTATGGCTCATAGTCAACATCCAAAAAATGAGATTTAAAAACTTCCGTACCATCTAAAAAGAAAGAACATAATGCTTTTCCAGATGTTAATTCTTACAATGTTATTTTGCAGTTATATGTTTTTTCATGTAAATTACCCAAGCCATCAGTTGTGTGATTTTTTTTTTAAATCAGTATCTGTAATGCCTGTACTAAATAAACTGAAATAGTTTTGATAATTTTCCAGCAAATGGCAAACTTTGTCTTTTAACAGTTAAAAACTTCAAGAAATATTTAAAATTACTTTTGACAGTGTTAGCGTGAGTGAAAGTCTTTATCTGAAGATCCCACTCAACTTTCTGAAGCACTTAAAATATTACCAGAAAATTGATTCTGCGGCTTATTATAGAAATAAGTAGATATGTGAATAAACTTTTTGGTAGAAAGGAATAATATACAAAAGGGTCTAAAGGTTATTTTTTTTTCTCTTCCTCTTGGTTGTGTTTCCAAAACCAAGGTTCAATGTCAATATGCTGAGGCCAGTGACCAATCGAGTGTTTGAGAATCCCTACCTTCCTGTTTATTGATTGTAAAGCAACTAGATTTTTAACTGTTGAATAGATACCAGAGAGAGAGGAGGTCTAGCAGTAGTATGACTTCACTGTTATACATGGCATTAGTACCCTTTCAGTTGGTCTTGTGGGCTCATGACCTTACTTCTGGTTGCAGACTCCAATTCTGCAATTGAATTTCCGCTAGGTTCATGACCCCAGCTCATAAATGCCATGACCTGAATTGGGGTCATGACTCCTTGGTTGGGAACCACTGTCCTACATCCTTGTGCTTGACCACTCTGGGATATGGATTCAGATTGATTTGCTTCATAAATGCTTAAAGCACCACTTTCGTTCCTCCAAGTTCTGTAAAATGTAAGTTCCAGGTGGATGGAAATAAAATAATTTTCAGTAAAATAATTAAAGAAATAGAATATTTTTTCTATGTTGAGGAGATGATTTTTCCTTTTTATTGTTTTTGCTATAGACTGTTCTGAAACTGATTCACAGCTATGCAAGTGATAGTTAGATGTGAATATCTTTCTATGGATATAGCTTAAATGACTGCTGTTAACTGTAAGCTATTAAAAATACCTCCATGTGTACTGTTAGAGAAACTACGTATCTGATAAATCCAAGTCCCTAAGTACAGTGTATTGATAACAGATGTTAGCAGTTTGCCTGTGCACCTTGCTTAAATTATATGAAGGAAAAATGTTAGGTCATAAAATCATTAAGGCTCATTGTGTAATGAGAGGTACTTTAAGGCTGAGATTTCCAGGCTAAGGATATGACCAGGTGGGACTGGTCCAAGATCTTCAGAGACAGTATAATGTAAGGTGTTGCCATACTGATGAAACATCTGGGATACATACCAAAAAAACCAGCTGCTCAATCAACATAATAGCACTTTACATGCATCATTGGTTGAGGCTTTTTTCCTATATCAAAACTTTCTTTTTTTAGCCTAAGCTAGAAGGCAACAAACCAGAGTATCTGTGCAGGTACTACAAATTGTAAATGAAAAGGACTAAGGTTGGTGTATGAGCCATAGGGAAAAAAGAAAAACAGGGCAGCACTTACACTGATTTTAGTGTTGTCAGATCTTTCTCTTTCACCAGAACTGCTTCAGTTTACATTCCTCAAAGCAGTTTAAAAGTTGTTTAGAACTTCATGAGTTTCTATTCACTTCTTAATGGAAAAGAGCAAAGTCAGACCTATGTAAACTGTGTGTGCAATTGTCAAGGATTGCAGAATTTTGTGTTCATTGGTTCACAGGCTAATCTTGACCTGATATATATAGTCACACATGTGATTCATTAATGATAATGGGGAGTTTACTGATGTGACCCCTCATGTATATCTCATACAAATAAAATATGTTGTGCAGTCTTTTGACATGATTTATACACACAGGACTTGATCCAAGTCCCAAAGAAGCTAATGGAGAGTCTTCTTTGAGAGCTGGAGCCAACAAAGATAGTTACAGACTTTCAGTATGGAGAGGCTAGGCTCAGATTTTGGCACATTTTTTGATTTAACAGATAAATATTTTAATTAAATTGACTTGAAGGTTGTCAGAGATGCCTGAAGACTGACATCTCTCTGTTTAAACACCAACAGAATTGTTCAAAGGTAAGAGGGATCCAAGCCTTCCACAAGGTGTAACATCAAGCCTGTATTGTGAGTTGCTCAGCTGAAATTCTCTTCAGTTGTTTTGGCTGAGAAAGACAGCAAATGTGTCAGCAGTGGTCTGGGTAAGGTACGTGAGGCAAACATTTGAGCAAAGGGCTCAGGTTTTTTAAAGAGCTCAATGAAAGTGCTGAGTATTGTTGAAAAGTCATCCCTTGATATCATGTATGGCTTTAAACAAACCTTTTTCTTTTTTTGCACGTAGGACCTCAGATAAATTTATAACAGGGCCTCAATTTCCAATGTTTATATGGTAAGTGAATGGGGAAGCTCTTTTTAATGAATGCCTGGATCAGCACAATTTCAACATGTAGTATATTAGATTTTTACAAAGGCTATTTTTATTACACATGTTTAACAGATATAACTATATTGAGGGGAGATTTTTTCCTGTGAGAAGTTAAGATAAATGTTCCTCTGGATGAAGGGAGGGATGGAAAGCTGTAGAGTGTTCAGTGTGATATGTAATAGACCCATAAAACTTGAGATAGGAATGTAACTCTAAAAGACTTTAGATAACTTGTCCTGAAGTCATCAAATAAGGTAACAAATATCAAGTGAATGAATTCATACTTCAGTTGTTTACCACATGCACAGTGGCAAGATAGCTTTTATTTTCAATCTTTTATTTTTAAGCTTTTGTTAGGCCAGCAGGTATTTCAGAGACTGGATCCCCAGAGGCAGTGGCCAAAATTAGGGATTTATCAAGACTGAAGTTTTAGAGAATTTGGGCTATGACAGCAGTATAAAGTTTAATTAATTAATTAATTGTTTTTGTTTTTGTTTTTTTTTTTTTTGTGACAGATATCATCTAAGTGGTGTTCACTAAGACCACTGAGAAACAACAGCAAAGTTCTGTCACAAAACACCAATATTGCTTTTGCATATTAAAGAACAAAATACTACTTCAGATTTGCCCGATCTAGTGTTATGACCTCATATACAAACAATAGCTAAGCTCAAAGGACATGTTTTAGGTTGCTAAGTGAAGGGCTTTGAAGTTAGAGAATGCTAGATATTCCCCGTATTCTCAGCTCTACTGTGTATGTATATCCTTTGTGGTGAATGAAGCCTGTATTCTGGAGGAGAGAGAAAGTTGTATGCATTCATACAATTAAAGACTGCATCATAAAATGTATATATAATGGATATTTTCCTGGGGCAAAGAAAAGGCATTTCCCCAGCCCAGTGATGTGCTCTTTGCTGAATTTTAGGCCTACCACAAACAATACATTAAAAAAAAAAACAATGAAATTTTGAATCTTGTTAGCTTACCTAAATACAGGAACCATCAACAAGTTACTTTACAGTAATGCAAGAATCATTTCATTCTCCACTCAACTGCAGATACTTCAGTGATGATACCTCTCACTCTTTTAACAAAGCACAGAAAAATAACAACAAAACTATGTAGCATAGAAAGTAAGGGTAAACATGATGATAGCTGAAGTTTCAGGAGGAAATCTAGATAGATAACAGGAACTTGGTGAGGACACTGTGGCTAACATGCATACTTTATATTTTTCTAAGTGTTTTACAGAGTTTGTGAAGTGACTGATAGCACAACAGTGTTATCCCCTAATACCTGCTTGGTCAGATAAGATGGGAAAATATTTTGAAACTTTTGTTTGAAAAAGAAAAAAACAAGAAATAGAATGGCCTGATTTCCTTAAGGCTAAATCCCTGTGTTTCTCACAAAATCCATAAGATACAGGAATGCCTAGTAACTAAGAAAATAAGACATGTAGTTGCTGTTTTAGTCTTTGTCTTCACATGGGTGTGTGCAGCACCGAGTGTAATGAAGAGTCTTGGTTGGGACCCTTAAATTAAAATGGTTAAGAATAAAGAATGATCAAAGATGGATTCAGGTGCCTGATTTTAGGTATTACTTAGAGGAAATGTCATGCTGACTTTCTACCACCATAAAAGAGAAGAATATTAGTAAAAATTTTTTCCAGACTAACACATCATGAAGTGAGGAAACTGGGCAATAGACTACTTCTGCTCTTCCCTTTCTACAGTGTCCCTCTTTCCCTTAAATAAATAGTTTTTTTCTTAATTTTTTTCCTCAGTTTGTTTTGGGGGTCCCTGAAGTATCTGTCCAGCAGCTGTTGGAGGCTCAGATGGAAATCTTCCCCCCCCCCCCCCCCCCCCTTTAGCATTTCTGCAGATTCTCCCGTGGAAAATAAATTTTCCCTTGCACCTCCATCCATCAAAATAGTGTGTCTGTCTTCAGAAAGGTTTGCTTCTCAAAAGAATCAGCAATTTTAGAATAAATAAATTACCTCCTCCTACTTTAATACAGTTGATGACGGTTCTAGCAGCATTTTTTATTTTTTGATATACACAAATATGGAAGAAAAATTATTTTGGGTATTATTCATCTGTGGTGTTGTGTAAACCAAATGACATACAGAAACAAATTAAGTGATAAGAGATCATATAGGAATTGTGAACTATGGCTCTGAATAAGAGATCAATAGAAAGTCTCATCAAGCTATCAGTATACAGGTCTGCTGACTACACGGCCTTCTTTTCCACTGCCATCTGGAAGTTCACAGGCTCCATTAACTTCCAAGGGTAGATCATCAAAACAGGTGCACTGCACTGGCAAGCAAGAAATAAATACTCTGAGCAGAAATTGAAAAATACTGTGGACAGTTCATGAGATTTTCTTTATTCTCTAACATCAGTGCTATCAGAAGTACCACATTAGGTCATGTTCTGACCTGCAAAGTGGGCCAAATCTATGTAAAAGAGACCTTCTATTATTATTATGAAAGCCAGAAATTCTTAAATAAATCTGAAGTCTTACTAGCTGTATAATGACTGTGAAAGTGATGGGTAAAAGTAACGTGAACAATCCCATTAGCTCAAAAAGGGTCTTAGTATTAAAAGAGAACACAATGTCCTGAACTTCCAAACTCCCCCAAAAAGATTGGTCTGGAAATAGTTGGGAAAGTTAAAGATCGTAAATTGTGCTTATACAGAGAAGTGCATCATATGAGCAAACAAAATACTGAAGTAAATATAAGTTATAATTTTTACTATTTCTAAAGTTGTTGTTATGTATGCCCATGTACATTTCAATAAATGTAACTAGAACTTTTTGCCTTTTTACATAACAAATCAAAATGCAGAAAATCATGTCTGCAATTATTATCAGAATCCACAGAGAGTCCCAATAAAATCCAAATGTAGATACGAGAGAGCAAGTTGAAGCTGGAAGGATAGGAATATGACTTCACTGCCTTCTTTCACTGTTTTTTTTTTGTTTTTTTTTTTGGCCTTGTAGTGAATAATCAGCTGAACTTGGACGGCATAGAGAAGCTGCTATATAGGCTGCTGATCTCTACATTTAGCAGACCTGCCAAGTCTTATACACTGAGAAAGAGACACTTGTCTGACTTCTCTCACGCTGTCCCATGTATTTTCAGAAAACAAGTCATGCACTTGCAGCTTTACTTTTGGACCCCACAATTTCTCTTCTGCTTCATGATCCCTTGTGCCAGACAAACCTCAGCAGCCCAATCTGTAATCTGTCAGTCAGCTACAGTCGGGGCCATGGGACATCATGGAGTGGGAGAGAAGCTGCTGCGCTGGGCTGCTCTTCAGAAGTGTGACTCCAGCAATCAAAAGGGCCCTGACAGAGACATATCTGAAACATGGATTCTCTGTCATTATGTGAGAGGATATGTGCCTCCCACACAACTCTTCCCCTTTTTCTTGTTCTGCAGCGACCTGACATGGAGGGTCACATGCACCAGGGCCTTGAGAAGTTGAAAGGTCTACAAAGCTGCTGTATAGCTGGCAAGAGTATACTTCTTATATAAATATTATGATCACAGGTATAGGATTCATTCCCATGCTTCCAGAAGGCACTAAACCTGACCTCAAGTAAGTGTAAATAGATTGCATGCAACCTTCTGCAGTTAGAAGCATGTCCCGAGAGTTAGCTTTGAGGCTTCATTTAATTTTCTTGTAATCAAAGTAATAGAGGGGATAGAGGGGAAATAGTCTTTCTAGGTTAAGTTTCAGGGAGCTCTCGTGGATGCTGCTATCCATCAAAATCCTCTGCCATCTCCCCAGCACAGATCATAAGCAGTGGAGGTAGCGCTGAAAATAGTAGAAATAAATTATCAAGCAACTAATATGGTGATCTCATTCCTTCCAAGTCTGTCCTGATGTCCTTTATTCATGCCCTCCTCTGTGGTTGTTCTATGAGTCTTCTAAGCTTAAGTGAATGCTAGCAAAGACAAAACACATAGAAATTGCCCCAGATGGGAAAAGTTAGAAACAGTGATACATTTGCATGAAAAAACTTGCAAATAATTTTACATTCACACAAATGCAAGTACTAGAAAGTCTGTGAAGAGCAAGTCCACAAGTATTTTTTGTCTGCTATGGAATATTGAGTCTAGTCAACACAGAACCTTTACTGAACTTTCTACACCTTCCTTTAGACAGTATATGGGAGACAGTACTGCAAAGGCCAATTCTTAAAAAAGCAGGAGAGATGGCGAAAATGCCACAGTACCACAGTACTTAATGTATTTTGATCTATGTTTCCTGGAGTTATAATTTTTTTTCCTTTAATTTCATTTGTTATTTTTTCTTTAATTGATGAAGGGTTTTGGTGGATTTTTTGTTTGTTTATTTGTTTGCTTGTTTTTTGTTTTTTGTTTTTTGTTTTTTTCAAACTGTGCACTAGAGCTATTTAATTTCATTGCAGAAAGGGAGCCCCATAGCTTTTTAGGAGGGCACCTAATTGCTGCCTGCTCTGCAGGCTTAGAAGAGTTCAGCAGATTCTTCAGGAAGATGCCCTGTCTCTCTTTAATGTTAATGCTTTGCTTTCAGGAAACCAAGAGAAGGTCTGCCTCTCATCACTGCAGCATTAGCTAAGCTGTAAATGTAAGAGTAGCAGATGGAATTTGGTGTCTCTTATCAGGACAGTCCTTGTATTCAGGGGGATTCCAGCAGGTATACCAGGAAAAGTGGGAATTTGTGGTAGAAGTTACCCCATAATGTGTGGGGTGAATGGCAGCTGGAGAGAAGTACTGGGGAGGCAGTTGGAGCGGAATACTAGAGGTTCCTTCCTTGGCTAGGAGAGGATGTCAGCTGGATTTCTGAAAGGCCTGTGTACGGTTGAACCTCTACCTGGCAGCCTTCTGAAGAGAGAGAGGCACAGCTTTGGGCACGGGAGCAGGGGAGGAAAGCATGTGTAGAGAAATCAAAGATGCCTCTGAGATGTCCTAAGTGTGTGTATATGGTACAAAGAGGTATGTGCTATCTTCCCATCAAGAGCAAAGCAGTGCAAAGAAGAAAATTTTCTTCTCTGCAGATTGAATCTTAAATTAACCTAAATGTTAAGGTGAATTGGCAGAGACTGATAGAACCAATCATTGCCAGACAAGCTTTGCCTCCTTCAATTCATACAGCACACAGGAAAATCCAGCAGGGTTAAGTCCCATCCAGTCCTATTTAAAAGTTCTAGATGTTTCCATCCAGACATTTCATCGCTTTGCTCGCATAGCCTTCCAAAGAATTTATCCTGAGGGGCTATTTCTTCTTGCACTGCAGTTACAAGGCATTAGTTCATGCACTGCTGGTATGTCAAAACGTGTAGCTGATAACTTGGTTACATCATTAGTTATTCCTACCTCAGGTGAAAAAAAATAGCTGTCTGAAGTGCTGCTCAATGTGCATGTTCTGCAGATTCTCACCAAGGGACCTGTGGTTACCTCAGCCTGATGATTGCTCTGCATTCTTCTGATGTAGACACCGAGAGCTGTTGAAAATAATTGAGACACTTGTCAACAGAGTAGGAGACTGGACTTCATCAAAACTGTTTTAGTCTCCAGGACTGATGACCTTTTGATGGAGTTTGTTTTAGTCTGGAATTAAGTGTCCAATCCTGTACTGTGTGAAGCGCCTTCTTTGAGGTGCCGAGCATCCCTGTTTTCTCTTGCAGGCACTCTGGTGCTAAGCATCTCTCTGAAGGCACTGAGCACTTTGCAGAATAGGCTTCAAACTGCTTTTGAAAGGAGACACAAACTTTCCACTTTTGTTTATTTTTAACAATGAATTTAAATTTGAAATACAGAATTATTATGAGTAATGCTCTGTTCATCGAGAATGCAAGCAATAAAGGAAACTCATTTAGCAGATCCAAAACAAAATCACTTCATTAACTAGAACTGGTTATAAAGGCAGGTACTTAAACGCGGGGAGAATATGTGCAGATCATTTTGCAGAAAAGAAATGCCAAAACCATTGCAATTCCCTGACTGTCCTCTGCTACTAATATTAGTATTGTAATAATGATCACAATGCATAAAGAAAAATATAAGGTGTCTGAGTGGTTGCATGTTTCCTTTTTTTTTTTTTTTTAAATTTTTTATTGCTGTAAATTGAGCCAGCTGATGAACAGCCTCTAGGGAGGAGACAGGATCACCCTTGTTTCCTGTTCAGCCTTGCTCCAGCAAAAAGCTAATGAAAGAAAAGAACGTAATGGCCTTGCAGCCCAGGTAAAAGGTTCAGGAGAGTTCACAGGTCAATTGATTTCTAATCTTACTTTATATTTCAATCAGAGCATTTAAAAACAAAACAAAACGAAACACTTCAATGTCAAAATATACATGTGAGTTTGGCAACAATGTGCTGTTTTTATATTGTCTTCAAAAACTGAGTATAAAACCTCTCACAGCAGACAGACAATATATTTATGTGAAGTGCAGTAGTGAGTGCTCTAAACAATTTGAAAAATTCTTGTTTTGCTATGTGAATATATATGGGGATATATTAGCATATATACTTACACACAAATATATTTCAAGCTGGAAATATTTAATTAACCTGTCTGTAAGCATAAACAGCAAATCTGCACTGAGTACATTATCAATTAATTTACTGAAGATTGCACCATTGACCATTTCTTTACTGCACTGTCTCAGCATGGAGAAGGGAGAGATATTAGTTGCATCGCTGTAGAGCAATGAGATTTCTGTAAGTCGTGATCTGCTGGCATGTAATAACTCGATCTGCTTCATGCAGACAAAATATATTAAAAGTATGGACGAGTGAAGTTTGTGCCCCAGGGAGAAGGCAAGATAATGCATTGAAATTGTTCAGAGGTAGTTAGATGCCTAATGGTCTAATATGTGAGCTATGTGAGGTCTGGGGTCTGGTTCTCATAAATTCTGGCTAGACTGATCCTGTAATTTCAAGCAAAGGATAAAAGCGTTAACCAGAGTCATCAGTGTTCAAGGTCCATGATGCTGGATATTATTCATGTAAAGATTCAAGAAAAACACTAAAAGGAAAGCTCTGGAGCATATGTGTTTGTATGTGACAATATACATATATATAAAAATGTGCTGTATTCGATGTGTGTGTGTGTCTGCGCACATGTGCATGGATATATGCACAGAAACATGCACACGGTGAATGCATACATTAACATAAGCACAGTTATACAGAAATCATGCTAACAACTGAAGAGCAAAAATAAGAGATTTTTTTTAAGCTATCTGGTTAACAAGTTAATGTATGGAATGGCAAAAAGCTAGATCTCACTTTACCGCTAGTGCTTTGTAATATATCATACTAACAACATTTTTACACTTGGCATCTACAATTTTCTTAAGACTTGTGTTAATAGATATTAGCAAAGCTTGCTTATGATTACAGCAAAACATTATTAATGCAATGCTGATACACTTGCTTTCTCACTTTATACTTCAACTCTAAGCATATTAAATCAGTGAGGTCACTCCAGTAACTGAATAGTTGCCACTAGAATCGTGCATTATGACTCCTGATAAATGCATGAATGTAGCATAATGCCTTAATTCATGCTTATAATTTTGCATCATCATTGCACACTAATCAAATTTTTCTGTCTTGAAACCTGTATAGCTGTAGAATTGAAGCAAAACGTCCAAAGCAAATCATAAAAGCTATCCCTTATACAGACCTTGCATAACACTGCTTAGATAATACAAATATACTGGACTCCATAGACTTAATTTAACCTTATTGTTTCCTTATTTAGTGTTTAATGTGTGTTTGTCCTGTGTTTTTTTAGTATTAAAAAATGTAGTCATCCTGTGACTGTAAGGTAATCACCTGGATGTTACCATCAATTTCACAGAATCACAGAGTCACAGAATCACAGAACTGAAGGGGTTGGAAGGGACCTCGAAAGATCATCGCGTCCAACCCCCCTGCCAAAGCAGGTTCCTTAGAGCAGGCTGCCCAGGTAGGCATCCAGACGGGCCTTGAATATCTCCAGAGAAGGAGACTCCACAACCTCCCTGGGCAGCCTGTTGCAGTGCTCCGTCACCCTCACTGTGAAGAAGTTCTTTCACAAGTTGGTGCAGAACTTCCTGTGCTCTATCTTGTGGCCATTACCCCTTGTCCTATCCCCACAAACCACTGAAAAGAGGTTGGCCAATTTCCCTGAGCCTTTGATCGGGAATGGGAAGAATCTCATGTGCATCCCCTTACTTGCATACAGACTGAGCACTCACCAGTCCCATAGGCTCTGTCCCATTACTTCTCTCAGTTCTTCTCTCAGAAAGGCAAACCCTGGGATGGAAATGATTGTATGGTGGCAGAGGGATTCTTATCTCTTTCTTGATAATAAGGTATTCTCTTTCTTCCAAGTACCTCTTGGGTTAAGAACGTTAAGCTTTTGTCTTTCTGAGTGTGCATGACGTATAAATGTTTTTATCAACTGAGCTGAATATTCTTTTGTCTTGATTTTGCCTTTGAGATTTAAATGGAGGACAGGATAGGAAAGGCAACCAACAAGGAAGCTTGTTCAATTATTTTCACAATTCATAATTTGTCTATGATATATCCCTTTTTGCTCCTTTCCCATTCACTGATAAAGTATTCCCTTGATCAACTCATATAGTCACCTCCATATTCTTTGACTCTGGAGGTCTGTCTGCACAGTGGGAGACCTCCTTAGATGCACAGGGGCTAGATGATGAGTGCCTCCACAGAATTTAAACAGATGTACTTGGATCCTATGATCCATTTCTGTAGTGTTGTCACCTATGTGCCAGATTTACACAAGACAGTAGTGAGAGAGAAGGTCCAGTGAGGAGGGAGTTAGAAGTGTTATGGTTCTGCACTGCTCCTTTCTCCGTCTTGGGTTTATGGGAGAGAAACAATGTAGAGCCCTGTTACCACTCCTTCTTCTATGCTGGTGTTTCCCAGGGTTTCCTGAGCAGGGTTATGCACTATTTTCAGCTCAAATGGCTACATTTACAGAAAAAAATTGTTGGCTCTCTTGGAGACTTACTCTGGTTCAAAATCTGTATCTCTTTGAAAAGAAGGCAGTTTTTGCCATTACTAAATGTAGCTCTTTATGTAACATTTCCACACGTGTTTTCAATTATTATTTTAAAAATTACAGATTTTTGTCAACCCCTAATTACAGGGCAATAACACACCCATGTCTATTTGACTGACTCATTTAGATGATTGTTCTGACAAAAGCAGAGCTCATCTGGCAGGTTTATAAGGCCAAACTGTCCAAAACTGCCTCTAATGTTGAGCTCCTCAACCCAAAACTCTGATTTGCACATGCAGAGATCATAAACACATGCAACCTACGCAGTTCTATGCATGACCACTTGACCCATGAAAACAAATTAGTTAGGTTTGTACCATCCAGAAATTAGAGGTCAGAATAATGCATCTTAGAAAAACTGCCTCTTGAAATTTTAGTACTAAGTTTTATAGAGCAATTGCAGACTATCTAGAGCCACTTTTCAGTAATTAAGTGAGTTATTAGGTGGAAAATTGGCAGACTAATGAGTAATTTCAGACACTAAAACCAGCCTCCATTGGCAGTATTAATGAAGTTCTAGATATTTTCAGATGTTGTAAAAGCTTACACAGTTGATAAACCCAAAATCAAATATGCTTGAGAATATCAGTATATTTTTACCTCTGTGTGACCTTTTAAAATCTATTAGCTTTCCTAATGCAAGATGAAATAGAGACGCTAAATGTAAAATAACAAAGCCACATTTTTTCGAAGATCAGAGGTATTTATTTGTGTATTGTCTTCTTTCTGTCTGTCTGGTTTACTCTGAGAAGAGCAGAGACTAATGAAATATAGAAGGGCAATCAGAACTCCTCTACGTTTCAGTGTTTTGCCTACTCTAGAGAACTGATCAGACAAGGCAGCGTGCAGGGACAGCATGACCTGTGAATACTCGCAAACCAAAACACAGCTGGTGGGTCTAATTTTAGGTTCTTTAGCCTTGATCATGTCCCTTTAATGTATTGAGTGGAAAAAGAAAGGCGTTTAAAGTACAGGAAACGTCACAGAAGTCCAGTTCCAAATTCCTCTTTAAATAGAGCTTCTACATTGATGTGTTTTTCCTAGTCTCTGGTTTTGTTTAATTTTTGTGTGATTTTTTTGTAAATGCCTGTGAAATTTGCCAGGTTGACAGCCCTGGAGACAGAAGTCCCCTATCAACAGAATGGTTACTGCAGTGAGAAGTGGCAATGTGCATTTCCTACAATAGTTTGCCAGTGTGCACCCTGACCTAAAGGGACCACCTTTAGGCTTGAGAATATATTTTAGTTTCCACAGCTCATTCACAGCCTAGTCTTAGACAAATGGAAAAACAATAGGATTTATTTTTATTTTCTATTGAATTTAATGGGAGGAGGATGGGGCCTCAGACCTTGACTTTTCTTAGTATCATTTTGTATGACTTTGAGATTTTTTCCAAGGTGCTACAAAAGCTGGAGATTTCCATGCAGAGTTGATGGGGAGATTGCAGGAGTTACCAAACTGCGCTTTTAAAAGCAATATTTGTTACTTTTCCCACAGTATCCAATATTCAAAACATTTTCTAGATCAGGCATTTCTTATCCCCCCAATGTCAAAAAGATTATGTTTCTAAGAAAAAATGACTTTACACTCAGTGAGGCTGGCTTTCTGTTTTAAAAACACAGATACACACAATTTTCAAGGACTTTCGTGTGTACAAAACAATTCAAAGTCTCACCAGAATACGATGGCACATTTTAATTTTTTTTTTTTAAATTAAAATGATTAGATAAGAAACTCGTATGAAAGCTTTCTTGGAAAACAAAACTTCTGATAGAAATATCATTCTTTTTAAAAATATTTTTAGCTTATTAGTTCTCTTTTTCCATGAAGCTTGAGGGATATGCTTGCTGGGTTTCATTTGTTTGTTTGTTTGCATACTCTAACATACATTGTTGATCCTTTCTTGTAAGCATACCAGTCTTGGAAAGAAACAAAATCTAAACAGCTACTTAGCTATCAGCTTGCCTTGTCCACTAGGTTTGAAACATGAGAACATTTCGGTTAGCATTGCTGCATTACCCTGTCCTGTTTACAGTCCACAAGTTGAACCAGCAACAAACTCTTCAGTTCCATCATAAACCTTTCATTTATATTAAATTTCAAAAACTGCGTTCATAACATCAAATGGCAGAGAGTCTTCCAGGAAGGAATTCAGAAAGATTTTTCCAGAATCCATAAGCTCAACACAGAACAAAACCTGGAAAAATGGGAGAAGATGTAATGCTCTGTGACTTTACTCATGTATTCAGTACAATACAGTCCACCAAAATTAAAAGTGATTATGTTTTCCTTGACTTTTTATGACTCGTTAAGCCATTTATAGTGGTGGCAATCTTTTGGCATTTGTTTATTCAGACATAAAAGACAGAGGAGCCAGAGACTTTGCAGGTTTGTGGAGTGGTTAGATAGAGAAAGCTCAGCTATCAAGATTCCTAGGTTATCATGAACTGAAAAAAAAAAAAAAAAAGCAATATTGTAATTTTGCAAAATATGTTTGTACGGTTCTTTTGGCCCCATTTTCTCTTTCCCTCAACAGAAAATCCTGTTTTGTGCATCATCCTTTTATGGTCAGATTGAAGGAATGGGGCTTTAATTAATGCTGCTTAAGTGATCTTCAAAATGCAGTGCAATGGAAACAATACCTCTGAGACAAAGTATTGTGTTAGACTTTTAAAGTATTCTTCTTACTGACATAAAATTATCCACCAGTGAAGTACCTTAACTACTTAGACTGTTTCCATTAATTGGGATTTGCTCTACCCTGTAGAGCCAGACTACTATTGAAGATAATGGGTTAACAAACTCTTGTTTGGAGTCAACCCTAGTGAGTAGTTGTTGGGCAAGAGAATGACTTTATCAGTTTGCAAAAATTATGTCACGTTACAAAAAGAAGAAAAACTTTTCAGACAGTTTAGAACTGTTATAAAAATATATACAACAGAAAATACTTGATCCAGTTAAGAGGTCCTATTTAACACATTACATATTTACATTGCATATTTAATGAGCTATATTTTAAAGTAATGTTCTTCAAATGGAAAGCCAAGTCTATAGAAACAGCCAGTCTTAGGATTTAAAATATTTAGTTTCTGATTCTGAGATGCAGTGTGTACCTATAATTGCAGTATAGAAGGATAGGCTCAGTCTCAATGTCCAATTCAGGACAGCTAAAATCTCAAGGGAAAAATTCAGACAAAATAAGTTACACACAAAAAGGAAAAAAAAAAAAAGGAAAAGCATGGTACACATTATTTAACAGTGTTAAGTAATTCTGGAGACCTTTACTTGGAACAGCTTTAGTGCTCCTATGCTTGTGAGGGGGGGATTTGAAATTTGGCAGGTGAATGTTCGAAGTGTGCTTTTGCTTCCTGTATAAAAAATGTAACAAATTGGCCATGGTTAAATCTGAGCAAAAAATCACAGTTCACAGATGCTTACTGAATATTTCCTGGGTTTTGATAACTAAACCTCTAAAAATTCTGTCTTAAATGGCCATACTCATGAATTCCACACCACCTCAAGCTGATGAGACTGCATTCGTGATGTATGGGGATGGCATATTTGGCAGTTTCAAAGTGACAAGAGCCATAGCCAGGCATTGAAACAACGAACTGTTGTCCTGTGTCTCCTGTTCTCTCGGGGAGCCCTTCTGATACCCAGGACTATGGTAGAGGAGGCTGTCAGAAATACATGTAGAGGGGACAAAAACTGTCCAGGAAAGAAAGATGTCATTTGTGTCATACTGACTGAGGTACCAAGAAAAAAAAAAAGAAGGAAATGAAGAAGGGCTGGCTGAATAAGGAGACAGGCACTGCATTGGGAATTAAGGAGACCAGTTGTAAAGGAAAGGAACTGGAGTACAGGGAGAAGGTGACTGACAATTAACTGGGCTAGGAGTGAAATGGAAGGAGGGAACTCAGACCCTGCTGCTGGAGTGTGATGAGCTAAGAAGAAACATTAGGTCCAGTGAGGTGGATGTTGGATGAAGAGCTGGGACATGAATCTTCAGTCACCATTTCACTATGAAAGAGGAGCCTCACACTGATGCACTCTTTTGAAGGCTTTCTGTAACCACAGACGTTGGAGTCAACATGACAGGAAAAATGACAGCCTATGGTCCTTCTTCCCACATGGGTGTGAGATGTGGATAATACTGGTGACAGCACCTGTAGCCAGTTCCTGGCCCAGAAAGACTCACAGCAGCAGAAAGGGGCTGTTTCAGAAGAAGTCCTGCTCGGAGCCAGAGGATTGCATGCTCCCATCTTCTCTGGGGGGTGCTGCAGATGCCAGCATGTAAAGGCTGGAGCATGTTCAGTACAGATGGAGTCTTTGAAGAATTTAGCTGACAAACTCTTAAATGTCTTTACTGAACTAGTGCTAATTGAGAAATTTCAAAGGTTTATAGCTTGGCCAAATGTGGGTGGATTTTCAAAGAGATGGCAAAAGGCACATCCCCAAGAGCAGGGCCATCTCTTCTCCAAATGTTATGCTTCTGTTCCAAAGCACACTCTCCTCAATTAAATATAGTGAGAAACAACATACCAATATTTTTCTTTAATTTTATTTTCAGAAATGGCTGAATCATTTTTGCTAAAACTTTCCAGAATAATTGAGGCTTGGGCAAACATTCTGCAGAGTAAATATCAATCTGGAAAGTGAAGTTTAGCAAAGGGAAATACTGTCTTACAAGGGCAATACCTGTTCTGCCTATAATAAACTAAAAGGGCAAATTTTAGGAGTATTTTCTCAGGAACTAGGAAGAGAGGAACTGATAGTATGTTACTGCAGATTTGTAGCCATGCTTATGAGGCCAGTATTTGCCTTGAAAAGCACACCTCATATTGATTGAAATGCTTACAAGGGTTAATTCAGAGCAGATATTACTAGTGAGCAATTTGCCTGTATGGAAAGGTTACCTCTGTGATGGTGCCAAATTTAGTGAGGCTTTGGCAGTTACATAGTGATAGCAAATCACCCAGTCACGTAAGTTAAAGTTGCCTCAGGGCAGCTTTAATTTGTGTACCTAACTCACTCAAAATATTTCTAACCTTCACATTGTAGAGTCGGCACGGTTTATTCATTCAAAGTACGTCCCATCCCCTCTCTTGTCACCCTTGGAATTGTTACTAACTTACCTTGTTTTATAACATACTGAGCAAGTGTCCCTCTGAATCATAAGAAGTTCTAGTAGATGAATACTGGTTTTACATTCATGCTTACTGGAGAGCTGCACTTTATCATTTTTCTGTTGTACCCAAACAAATCTAACTTACGCAAATCCTAACTTCTAACCGTCTGTGTTAGAGCAATGATGTGTGATGTTGAGGCTGCTGGAGAAGCATTGCTTTTTGACCTATAGCTAGAATACTTACCCTTATGACCCATCCCCCCACTCCTTTTTTTTTCAGAAATGCTGTATAATGCATTTCCCTTAGGGAGGTTTTAAAAGCATTTTGTATTATGATGGCTAACATCTAGACTTGCATCAGTGTGGAAATGGATAAATGAAATCCAACTTTCACCAAAACAAAACTTACTTTCCTCCAGGTAACGGGTTCCAAATTAGAATGGGTATCAACATCACTGTGAATTCACACAATCATTTTTGCATTACTCACCTAACTCAGGTGCTGTTGAGCAAATGACACTTCTGCACACTGGGTACCACAGACATGAACCTGAGATACTTGGTGCTCAGAGCACCAAGGTGCCAAAGGTGTGCCTGAAACTGGCAGATGCCAGGTTTGCTACTGTTGGAATCCCAGAAAACTGGGAAGCCATTGATCTCAGAAACTATAGATGTTCAGTTAACAAGTGATCATAATATAAGTTGCAGGAAGCAGCAGTTGTCCCAGATTTTTCATCTGGCACATCAGAATGATGGCGGTACTCCCCCAGCAGTGTAGTGCTGTCACAGGTGGAGCTGGAAAAAGCTATTTGGGAAACTCATAGAAGCTTGGGAATATACAGGAGCAACCAATATAGGCAGGTATGGATTTAGTATGCAATTAAGTGAATGGTTCCTTACGCTGTGTCATTGGATGCCAGGAAGTACAAGAAGGCACCTTTGGCTTCAGCTTTGTGGGGAGAGCTGCACATGGTGCAAAGGTTTTGCCTGGAGTTTGGGGAAATTGGTAAGCTTTTGTGTGTGGACTCATGTTCTTTATATCCCTGCCTGCATTGTACTAATAGTCCTTAATCCTAATAGAAGATTGCATGTTTATTTTGTTAGGGAGAAGGAGCTGTAAATTATTGCGCAGATCAGATTTGGCCACATAGCTTCGGGTATATTACTAACCTGAAGAAAGGCTATATGAGGTAACTATAAGGAGTCTTGCTGAAGGAAAGATTCCTTGCAGTTGCCCAGAAAGTAGTACAGCTTAAGGTATTTTATACCAGCTTATAAGGCACTAGATTTAAATTGGTGTGCAGTGAAACATTTAAATATACTATAGCAAATGAAATATGGTCCAATAGGTTTTTTATGGTCCGGCTATGCTTTTTCTTTTCAATCACTAGCCTGGGGTGAACAAGTCGGCTTTAAAATGTCTATTTTAGCTATGCTTTTATCACCTCTGTCTTTTAGGAAGTTTGATTTCTTTTTTCATTTCTTCTCTTTGATAAAAAAGAGCTGAGATCTCTGAATGGGTTATTTATCTCTTATGTTTAATCTATTTATCTGTCAATGGACATACTGCTTTAGAAGTGGTTTATATTACTAATTAATTTAATTTCACATACTGTACTCCATGTTAACACATTTTCTATTACACTCTATAATGTGATACAGGGCCCTCCCTCAGAAACCTTACCTTAAAGCTCTAATTGCTTTCCTCTAAGCCTCAGCTCATGTTTGATTTAACTGATTTCTTTGTATAAAGATTCCCTGGTTTACAACGTGTACAAAAGTCATTAAATTGGTGTTGATGTTTATCTAGCAAACTTACCAATTGGTGGTAGTATACATCCCTTTATGAATTTATGACTGGGCAATAAAGAGAAGTGTCAGAAGCCCTGTTGTCTCACTTGGGTCACTTTGTTAGTTTGTGTTTAGAAAGACAACATGAGCACTTCCACTGACTTACACAGCAAACTGAAGGACTGATGCCTCCAGTCAAAATCTGTTACAAATTTCTAGCCATGAACTAAAATTCTATTTTGCTTATATTTGAGGGGAAAAGGTGAATAGATTGGAGAGAAGGAAAGGGGTAAGACAGCTTGAGCATATTTGAAGGCAGTGTGGCCTTCATCTGAGATACACTGTTGTTTACATAGAGGAAAAGCTGAACCAAAATGCCAGATCCCCAAGCTATGTGAAGTTCAGAAATCTGGATCCAAGTATTGCAGCTTGAATTCTCTCTGGCTCTCAAGAACCTAAATGTAGATACCACATATTAAAATGCATGAAAATGAATGATAGTAAATAATCAATGTAGAGTGGGAAATCTGGTCCTTTGATCTGTCAGGTTTCGTCACATAACACAAGCATAAGGACATATGGTATTTTAAAGTTGCATTTGAAGAGATGCCTACGCTGACTTTTATCCTTATTTACAAATAGTCGGCAATAAAGGCTGTAATCTTGCAGATAACACTATGGATGTGCAGAAGTCTTCTTGCACAGAGTTCATTTTAGGATTAGGATGTGATTAATACAGCTAAGAAACTTTTGGAAAATTCATATGCACTTTTGAATGCATTAAGTGAGCCCAATATTACAGCTCTTAAGCAAAGAGTAGGTAGGTGTATTTATCTACACAGGTTTGTTTCACATCCAGAAAGCTGTACTGTTTCTGCAAAACCTCTTCATTTGCTATTTCATTGTTACATTTACTTCACACTCATTAAAGTTCCATCCATTAAAGCTTTCCTTACGTATGGATGATGTCTATTGGCTTCAGTGAAAACTAATTGCACATGAGGCGAAAGGATTCAAATTAGGATTACAAATATATGACCACATGGAAAAGGAAGCATGAAATATTCTAATTCTTTTTAGATGCAAAGCAACTTATGAACAAAACCCATTGTGGCTGATTCTCACAAGCTTAAAGCATTGTAAAAGAAAAAATAAAATGGGCAAGGCTAATTAATTTGCTAAAATTCATTGTTAATGCAGTGTTTTCAGTTCTCCTGAATACTTCTTTCATGACATTTGCTGTCTTTCTAAAGAACCATCCCCATTGTAAACATCTTTTTTTTCTTCCCTCTGAGAATCTAAACTTTGCTTTATAAAGAAGTAAATTCCTAGACCTCGTAATTATAGAGAAAGTTTGGAAGTTTGACTTGCATGTTCCTTAGAGGTTAAGGACAACTAAAAATCAGACTGATTTCTTTTGAAAGTCCTTTTGTAAAGCTTCTTGATTTTTAACTTTTTTTTTTTTTTTTTTTTCTGAACTCTTGGCATTGCATTGTTTTGGATGTGGGGAGGGGTAGGAGAAAGAGGGCTTTTATGACTTTCCAGTATTTGGGATCAGCAAGGACTGAGTTGCATGGCTATTCTGAAGCCTTTTTAAAAACTGCTTCCCCAACATCAGAGGAAATAGCATCAGCTAGAGAAGGATTGCAGTATGAAATAGTAATCAAAAGATGTGACGAAAGCTACGAGTGCTCTCGACTGACTCTGGCAGAGCTCGTGCCATTGTGGGGTGACTGAAAGGCACTCCAGTAAAGCTCTGAGCAGGGAAGCTGGGCTGCTGAGACCCTCGTCCTACAACTACGCATTCCTAGGAGCGGAGTCTGCTATTGTCAAGGGCTCCATCGACTTCAGCTGATCTAAACACTTCTCCTAGGATGAGCTCGTGCAATCGGGCCCTTGGATGATACACGTAGGACTCTGGAAGACCAGCTTTTACTGCTCATATGTTTGGCAGGCAGATTTGATAATCAGTGCTGTTCTAGAACCTTACACCATCTCAGTGAATATAAATTGATGGTGTAAAGCAAATGGGCAACTGGCGTGAAGCCAAACACGGATGGGAGCGAAGACGGTTTATTGTTGAGGGGGCAGCCCGGTGTTCCACAGCAGAGCTTTCTGTTCACAACAGCTCTGCAGAGCTGCTGAGTTCGAGTGTGGCCTCTGAAGTGTATGAAATAATAACAGTTTTATTTCTCCTGACACAAGAACGGAAGCTGTTTGCTGCCACCTCAGAACTGTTACCCTGCAATGCAAAAGTACCAACAAGGCAGGCTGGATGCAATGTTATTATAAACAGTGCCGCAGTAAACTTCAGGAAAAGCCCATTATACGGTGATAGCCTGTTTGTCAGGAGAAAAGTTCACTAATGTATATGGAAGCAGAGCTCCTTATTCACTGATTTGTCTGAGTCTATTTTGTTGCACTTTTACCTTTATTTATTGTGCAGGTGCTGCTGAGAATAACCTTGAAAAACAAAAACAAAAAAAATACTTGAGGCCACATACTTGGATAGTTTAAATTGGCAGAGAAATGGTGTCAATTCCAGACAGTTGATGTTATGGTCCATTGTTTATTATTGCTTTTTAATATTTTAGGATTTTGGAGGGGTATGGGAGGAAGTGTGTTTTCTATTTGATTGCTGTTTTGTCACTTTAAATCACTCAATGAAAGGCACATTTAAAAAAGTGATGAATGAACATATGTACGTGATAGAATTAAATTCTATTTTGTAACTCTCATTTGTTCTCATATGCAATCAATTACAATGATATGAGCTGAGAATTTCAATGAAGCCCCAGGGAGTTTGGCACCCATTTCTTATTTTGTTTTGATGGGATTAGCACCCCTAAACTTAAAACTTCTTTGAAAATTAGCCATAATGTCGCTCCTCAAAGAGTCCTAATTCTTTCTATTTGTTTAATTATTCCAGGAATTATTTCATGCTCAACAGAAATACTACCTTCTGTAGTAGAAAAAAAAAATCATAATTAATTCATAGATCTTCAATGCTTTTCTTAGGAAACTAGAAGAATTTTACTATTCTCCCTGTGCTTTTAAGAGTCCGATTGTTGATTGAGGTGTCTTTTCTTGATGCAGAAACCTACCGTTATTTTCTGTAAGCTCATCTCTGGGCTCTGTTGCCAGTTCTACATTTTACCTCTTATATGACCTTAAGTCAGGCATGAAGCCTCAGTTTCTCCACCCCCAAAACTGTTAATTTCTTTCTTTCGGTTCCTTTTCCGAGGCGTGATGTAGTAAGATTTTAGTTGATTGCATTCCCTAACACTCATGAAGCAATTTGAGCTCCCAGTCTGGAAAGTATTCTAAATATACAAAAATATTATTTTAAGTTATTGCAATTCTTCATCCTTATTTACTGGCAAGTTACTCTAGCTAGCAGATGAAAATGGCAAAAGTCTTTTGTAATGCTATAGAGCACATAGAAACTTTTATTTTGAATTCCAATAGCATCTGAAAATTCAAAACCCCATAGAGGAAATCTGCCAACTCCACCACTATGTACTAACAAAAAGTGGAAGGAATCAAGTTTGGCCGCTTTTTTTTTCTCTTTTTTTCCTTTTTTTTTCCTTCTTTTTTGTTTTTTTTTTTATTAATAACAAATAAGCCAACTTCTTAGCATTTTGGTGAGGAAATCATTGTTTGTAAAAAGCAGGTATGTTATGCAAATCAAGTGATTTACTAAGAGTCAGTTCTTACTTCCAATATCTAGATGAGCCAATTTAACTGTGTCTAGAAAGCCAAGAAAACAGCATATAGATTAAGGTTACTCAAAACTTTTGTTCCTACATTATTTAAAAGAGATGCAAATTGCACAATTTTAGTATTGCTTATGAATAAAGGCCCAAATCTTTTTTTTTTTTCACCCCCCAGATACAGAAAAAAATCAGAACTATAAAATGCAATAGATAACCATATTTGACTTTGACAAGGTCTGTTACAGTTTTCTGTGACTGCAGTTTGGAATGAGTGACCTATGTCTTGCCAACGTACTTTGTGATGAATCTGCCTCTGATGAATCTGCAAACATGGAAAAGATAAACCTCTTAAGGCTGAAAAATTAATTGAAAATGTTGCCACCATTGCTATATAGAATGGATTAAGGTAGAAAGCCAGGCTGTAGGAGATCTGTCTGCAGTTTGTAGGAGAGGATGTTTTTAACCTCATACAGGTAAAAACGACATAGAAGATTAGGTAGAAGTCTAGGTAGAATTCTACCAGAAGTCTAGGTAGAATTCAGATTTCTGGGCTCTTTTTTCATAAATACGTTTAGAGTCATGTATAAGGATAGATATTCAGATTCACCTGCTGTTTTCTATGAAAGTCACACATCTACTTCCAAAACTGGAGCATGGCAAGGAGCATACTATCACCGTATCTGCTTAGTATGGAGGTCCTTATCCTATACCCACCCTCAAAATCTCTGTGCACTCCCTGTCTGATACGTCTTCTTTGCAGTAAGTAAAACCTCCTCTTCAGCTGTTTCTCTCTGCTTGGTTTTAGGGAATTAATGGTTGTATGGTTGCTATCTATTCTGAAAATTAGAGGATAATCCCGGTTTTTGAACACCATGTCTGAATCTCAGTCTCCACTTGGGCAGGACACATGGTGTGAGAGACAGCTGCTAAAAACTGTGCAGCTATTACAGTGTGTCAGTTTATAAGCCGTGAAGTGTATGTACCAGCTCGCAGATTGTTGGTAGGAGTGTGGTACTTTGTTATAAATATATTTTATTGATTTTAAGGAGATTTTATTAAAAGGCTACCCAGAAGAAACAGGCAGTAAAAGATCAAGTAAATTACTTGGCTTTCATTTTTAAGGTCATCTAATCCCTTAAGGGTTTATGGGGGCTCTACAGGCTCCCAAAACTCTGACACATGTTAATCTTGCTTTGTGATAGCAGATAGTTGTGCAGTGAATGGTCAGCAAGATGGTGATCTCATGGGAGTTAACCCAATGTATGTGGAAGGATCAACAGGTTCTGCTAAGATCAGACTGTAAACATATTTAAGCATGACTAAGAATGCAGATGAACACCTTGTCAGTTTTTCAAAAGCAATTAAATACATTGTGTGCCTACTACCACTGAAATCAGGTGAATTGACCACCTAATTCCTATTCTGTTGTACCATACATGCCTGAATCTGTAGCTGCCTAAAAGCCTCTGTGGTGGCACTGAATACTTGTTGCTTCTCTTCAGATTAGAATCATAGAATCATCTAGGTTGGAAAAGAACTTCAAGATCACCAGGTCAAACCATCAACCTGACCGACTGAGTCCCATCACTAAAACATGTCCCTTACTGCCATGTCCACATGTCTTTTAAATAAAAATAAACAACAGCTCAGGGCACCCACCACACAGCAAAACAGTGTACCCGCTGAGGGAAACACTTTGGATAAAGGACTTCTCATGTGTAAACATTATGCATTCTTTTAACATTTCCTATTAAATATTTTTAAAATATTACAGATCTATGGCAGTTGTTACTATCTACTCTTTCCTAAGTATGTGTACACTGGGGTTTGTGTGTATATGTGTTTCTATGCTTCTTCCTTTTCAAGCCCTTGGAAGTCAGACTGCTGTGCTCAGTTCCCTCCCCAGCCCTGGTGATAGCCTGCTGCTTGGCTCCCAGGCCTTGGTCCCTCCTGCCCCAGACACCCACACATCCCATTTTGGATGCCTTCTTGTTTGCCTTCTCACCCCATAAACATGAGCTGCTTTTCAGAAGATGATTAAATTTAAATGTGATTATAATAATAGCACAATAAATGAGAGCAGCACATGCACTAATAAATGCTTTTAAGTCAGACGTAATATATCCTCAAAGACCTTAATTCTTGTTAGGCACATGTTCTACTGCCCCTCATCCAAGAAGACCACTTCAGTTCAGAGCCCTCCACCCAGCCCCTCCCCAACTCAAAACCTCATCACTAAACCTCGTAACCACTATGGGTGTAAACTTCATGACCACTAGTTTGATATTTCAGTATTGACACTGCCTTCTGACTTCCCATGACTTGTTAAAAGCTGGCCAAGTTCAATTCTCATCTCCTCAAAGAGGCAAAGCACCAGATCTTGCTTCTGCCAGGAGTTTCAAAATCCTGTGCACAGGCTGCCATTGCAGACATAACCAATTTTTGTAGGACTCACAGGCAGAGAAGAAGACTTTCCAGGAAGGTGACATACAGTATTCATTTCTCTTGTCCTCGCTGGGACAACAGCAAAACAAAATCCATGGATAAATTGGAAAATGGATATTCTTTTAGGAACCAAGCTAAAGTTTTCCTTTGCAAAACTTTCTTTTGGAAATGTTTGTAAATCTATGTAAATTTGTGGCTTAGAGTTCATCTTTGAGGTTTTGAGTTCAGCCTTAGTGTGAGACTTAGCCTAAACCACAGCAGTTTCACCTAGCTGCCACATGAAAACATCAATTGCAGTGTTGCACCCAAAAGTCTTACAAGGTTTGCCAAAATTCGAATGAGCTCTTCAGCAAACCTGGCCTTAACTATTAGTGGTTCAGTGTTTTGTTATTAAGGTGCTGTCTTTGTACTACAAAAGTTATTTCAGATGTTGCTTTTGCTTTGCAAATTTAGTATATACATAACCAGCTAAGTACAAATTAAATTATGTATATTAAAAACGAAAACATAATCTCTTATTTTGTGATGACTAGTTTTCTTTCCTTTTAGTAGGTCATGAATATTTTCTGGCAAGATATGTCACTAGCTTATAACTTCATTAAGCTGCAGACCATACCTTACCCTTTCACTAGATCCCTGAAAAGAACTTTTGTGCGTGCCAAACAGATATCCACTTGGTCTGTGGCTCTTGAAAGGTAAATTGCCAAGTTCCAGCAAGCAAATTAAGAGGTGCAATGAGAGCTAGCTGTTGCATTCTATCAAATCCTGCTACTGAATGTGTTGAAAAGCTTGCCCAGAGCCATGGCCTCACATATTTATGGTATGAATGGGAGACTCTTGGAGCTATGTATTGCCATAGTTCCCATTTCTTTTGTAATAAACTAGCTCAGCAGATGTAGCTTAGGTAAAAAGGAAATTCAAAGTCTCCTACTTAAAGAATAACCAAAACAAAGTTCTCTCTCTGGTCCTCTGTCTATGAGCCAGACTCAGAGCCAGACCTTCCTTGTACTGATTAATGTTTTATTCTCTGTGTAAACCAATGAAACTCAAAGGGTTCTCACATGGAAGAAAGTGCTGCTCAATAGCACTGAGAGTATTACTTCCAGGACATGGCACCAAATGTGTTTTAGATATATATATATATATATATATATAACTTTTAATTTCTAATACAACACAGATTAAATCACCATATTGGTTTTCCAAGTCAGTTGCATTGTTCTCTTGAATTAGAAGTTTTGATGCTGAAGAAATCAGTTCTGGGTAGCTTAGATTTTCCTTAATAATAGATGTATTGTGGTTTTTGCAGTATTTGTACCTAATTCGCATCAAATGCAGAGCAGATTTTAATCTCCATACTTGTGACTTGACTTCTGCCTATAGTCTATAGGCTTCAGAATATTTAGCAAAACATTTGTGATCTGATTAGCCCTGCCTACTCCACTTGTGTATTTAAGTAAGAAGTACAAGATGAGGTATTAGACTCTGTTGATTTTATTTAGCCTGGTGGGTGCACAATAACTCTGAATTAAAACAGAAGCAAAAGAAGAGCCTGAGATCCACAAAGAAGCGGAAACTGAACTGTGAATTTAAAGACTCCTATCAGAGCTTGTTAAACTATGATCCAGTAAGGTGATGACAAGGGAGATAATAATAAATATTTTTGTGCCTGTTGATACTTTCATTCATGTATTACAGCAAGATGTTTCAGAAAATATTAATTACATCTTTCTGAAACATTTTTGCACAATATACATAATAGCATCTACATCTCAAGAAAAAAGAAAAGGCTTTGTATATTAATCAGTAAAGGCTAATAAATTTACTATCCAGCACCCATTGAAGTCCACAGAGAACTTCTATTGCCTTTGTGGGGTAGTAGGTTGGCCTTTTAGCATACCTTTCATGCCTAACAGTGCATGAATCTTTTGTATTTCTAGCTTTATCTGATATTGTTGCCTAACTCAATTACATATAAAAGTAAGAAGGGTCTACTCACTAGTCGGCTTAACCCACTGCTTGTTGTTACTTGTTTATGAGACATTTTTCTACTTGATAGTCTTTAATCTGAAATTATATCAAGCTCTGTAATAAAACTGAAAGAGATAATATCTATGGCATTTCCATTCCTCTGCTTCGGTGATAACATTATTTAACAACACCAGCAAGTTAATTAAGACAGACCTTGCTGTCATAAATCCATGTTGTCTTCCTCATCAAATTAAGCTTTTCAGTGTATTGCTGAAGTTTAGAAAACTGTTCTGGACATTCAACTGTGGATACTTCGCTAACTTGCCCACAATATGTTATGTATTCTTTTACAACATGGAGAAGTATTTAACACTCCTACTTCCTCTGGAGTTTTGCATGTTTATATCTGATTAATTTTCAGTTCTTCCTTTCCTTTGAAATCATTGAGAAAATTTTTCTGTTTCTTGGGTATTTAAGGTATCTAATCTTTTAGCCATGTTTGTTCTTGTCTACATGTTATATAATCCAATTTCTGTGCTTCCTTGATTTCTTGATTTATGCAGTTCTCTATCCCAGTTAACAGAAGTCAGCTACTGAATGAATATACCAGTTCCTTGTTCATTATCATTCATAGCAAACATATTTTTCCCCCTATCAATTGTAAATCCTGTCTATAGAGCAGAAAAATGAAATTGAGCTTTATCTTTATGGCTTTGTGAACCCTGTATTCTTTCATGATGCATTTGTAAACTGTTTTCTGTAAAAAATTTGGTTTACAGCAATCAAAAAGGAACCAGCTCCGGTACACTAGATAGAGGTTCAAATTCAATTAAACCAGCCCTGTAGGAACTGATTCCCTGGGTATATTGCAAGGCAGGGCACTGGGGTTGTTTGGGACCAGATTTGTGGAAATCCTTATGTGGTCCTGAACTTTTCAAACACATAGTCTGAGGTTCTTCAGCTTATCCAATCTTGAGAAAAAAAAAAAAAAAAGAAAGAAAAAAAAGCCAGTGAGATGGCTGAACCTTCAAAGACAGCTATAACTGTTCTGTGTGGGTACCACTGTTTAATATTTAATGTTGGTTCTGTTCCTGAATGCGTCCATATGACTCACAAATTCATACTCCAAACTGGAAAGGCTAAGTTCAAAGATCTGATATGAAATGATCATCTGCCTCAGTCACAGCTAGTAGTCTGGATGAGCCTGAAAAAAAAAAAAAATCTTGGAGGTGAATATATCCTAAATTTAAGAACTGTAAAATACGTGGATCTGATATTCATAGCAACCATGGGTTGGTGGTTTTTTTTTCGTGTAACTATATAGGATCAGGAAATGGGGTCAAATTGTGGTGGTTGGGCCAATCTTGAGCAAAAATAAATATTTTTATAAGTCTGCCAACAAATAAAGGTTCACATTTAGGAGAAGGTAAAAATCTAGGGTTCACCGGATAGTTTAAATCTGTTACTCCACTGAAAGGAACACAGTTCTGCATCTTGACATTAATGAAAGGGACCCTATTTTTAGTAGTGCTTATTATTTTCTTGGCTTGCTGTAAGTAAGGTATTGTCACTCCACCCCTTTGTTCTAGCTCTCTCTTGAGTGGTTAATGAAGCAGAACTTGTTGAGACAATTCATTCTAAATAAGAGAGAGAACTGTTTAGAAGTATTATTTCTGTTTTATAGCTTAATGTTGCTCATCATTTCAGGATCTTCCCTGTAGGATTTTTACTTTAGCATTTATAGCTTGGTGGGGAGGTTTTTTGCCTTCATGATTTCTAGGGCTTCTTTACCATATTGATTGGTTAGTGGTTTGAAAGACTTTTTCTGTGTTGGCTTCATTACAGATTTTGGTCTTCTTCAGCTAGTGTCTCTAATTTTAGTCTCTGTTGTGGTATATCAATTTATTCTACAGATGCATTCCATGTTGCCTTTTCAGTCTTTTTCTACAATAGTTGTAAAATATTGCAGAAAACTCTTCAATATTTAATAATACAGATTTCATATTTCTCAAGATTAAAGTAACATTTCCATATGTTTACTCAAAAGTTAAGTTTCTTAAATAACACTCTAAATCAAATTCTAAAGATAATAATGGCAAAACTCTCACTGACTTCAATGGAAATAGGATTTTATATTCAACTATCTAGGAGATATCATATAATATCTAGGAGAAGAAAATCACAGTAATACTCTGTTTGGTTTTATTACTAGGTATTGTGCTTTATGCCTGGAGACTGACCTGGAAACCATCTTTTCAATATCACTGTTCCTCTCTCCAGTACTTCCTTGTTATCTAAAATGCATTTTTGAAACCTTTCCTATCAATTCATCTTTTCTGTAACTACCAAATATGCCTCTTTAATTTATGAGCAAAATTTAAGACTAACTTCAACTGTCTCTCTCCTCTGTAATTCATTCTGTCATGAAAAACTGCAAGAGAACAATTTCCAGTTATCTCAGCTAACTCTGGAGTCATCTTAGTAGCAACCTTAATATATTCCTATAGAACAATAATTGCTGCATTTTTTTTAATTTTGTTTTTAAATGGTTACTAGCTACAAAGTACACCATTAAATTTACTACCATCCATGTCAGATATTCTTCTGTTCTTAATTTTCTCCATAGATTCTCTTCTCCCTTCATATATCATACCATCCCATTATTTATTCTGCTTTGAAGGAACTCACTACATGAAAATTCTAAATTGAAATACCAGACCCAAAATGTCTGTTTATTCTTATGTATCAAAAACCTGAAATATCTGGTAGCTCTGTAAGAAATTGGGACAATAGTAATATACTACCATTTTCACCAGAAGCCCTCATTCTTCCCAGGAAATAGAGCCAAGTTGTATTTGAGGAGTGATAATGTTCATTACCACCCTTCTTGTCTGTGTGAATATTCACTATTTTAAATATCACTGTTCAGGTCATTTATCATCACTTTGACTTTTGTGAGGGAATTTTTTTTTGAGAAAAAGCTTTATGCAAAAAAAAAAATAAAAATCACAGGATTTTTTTTTAACACAGTGCTACACGTTATTACTTAATTAATTATCCTTCTTTTCTTTAGAACATCTTTTTCTTTTTCTTTTCTTTTTCTTTTTCTTTTTCTTTTTCTTTTTCTTTTTCTTTTTCTTTTTCTTTTTCTTTTTCTTTTTCTTTTTCTTTTTCTTTTTCTTTTTCTTTTTCTTTTTCTTTTTCTTTTTCTTTTTCTTTTTCTTTTTCTTTTTCTTTTTCTTTTTCTTTTTCTTTTTCTTTTTCTTTTTCTTTTTCTTTTTCTTTTTCTTTTTCTTTTTCTTTTTCTTTTTCTTTTTCTTTTTCTTTTTCTTTTTCTTTTTCTTTTTCTTTTTCTTTTTCTTTTTCTTTTTCTTTCTTTTCCTTTTCCTTTTCCTTTTCCTTTTCCTTTTCCTTTTCCTTTTCCTTTTCCTTTTCCTTTTCCTTTTCCTTTTCCTTTTCCTTTTCCTTTTCCTTTTCCTTTTCCTTTTCCTTTTCCTTTTCTTTTCCTTTTCCTTTTCCTTTTCCTTTTCCTTTTCCTTTTCCTTTTCCTTTCCTTTTCCTTTTCCTTTTCCTTTTCCTTTTCCTTTTCCTTTTCCTTTTCCTTTCCTTTCCTTTTTTTCCTTTTCCTTTTCCTTTTTCTTTTTTCTTTTCTTTCTTTTTTTCTTTTTCTTTTTTTCCTTCCTTCCTTCCTTCCTTCCTTCCTTCCTTCCTTCCTTCCTTCCTTCCTTCCTTCCTTCCTTCCTTCCTTCCTTCCTTCCTTCCTTCCTTCCTTCTTTTTCTTTCTTTCTTTCTTTCTTTCTTTCTTTCTTTCTTTCTTTCTTTCTTTCTTTCTTTCTTTCTTTCTTTCTTTTTCTTTCTTTCTTTCTTTCTTTCTTTCTTTCTTTCTTTCTTTCTTTCTTTCTTTCTTTCTTTCTTTCTTTCTTTCTTTCTTTCTTTCTTCTTTCTTTCTTTCTCCCTCTCTCTCTCCCCTCTCTCTCTCTCTCTCTCTCTTTTTTCTCCATAAATGTGCTTCACGAGCTTTCATTCTGCAATCCACACAGCTGGTCATCTTTCTTTTTTGTTCTGTCTAAAAGCAGCCATATGTCATCAGCAACCCTCTCATGTATATTGAACTTCCTTAGCACATCAGCTTGTCTCTTTGAATGTGTTACCTGATGTCTCTACAGTGGCAAAACATAGGAAAGTGGGTCCTCCTGGTCCTTTGTTCATCAGAACAGCAAGAGCTATGAATATTACAGAGTTAGGGCATTTAGACCCTTGGGTCATATCTTTTATAGTTTTGCTTTTAATTTCTCTTTGCTTCAGCTCAACTAGCAGGATATGGGTCAAATTAGCTCTATGATGCAGTAGCACTGAAGATATCCCTTCTATAGGGAAGCTCCAGGCCTAGAGTGCTGGTGTGTTTGGTGTTATAGCAGCCCTGGTCACTGTGATTCCTCCATCTCTGTCTGTCTGTCCAGTTTGCTTTATTTGGTGCTCACTGTTGAGTGGTCTTCTCTAGAAAATAACAGAGACATCACAACAGTCATTCCACTAAAAATGTTAGCATCAGTACTTGAGCACAATTACAACATGTCTGGCAGGATGTGTGTGCAATAACAGAGAAAGATATTTATTCTAGGAGACTTGGACTGAAGAAGTAAGGTCTGTGGAAAGTTTGGAAAGCTTTTGGTTCAGGTGATACTCATAATCTTCTCTAAAAGAAAGCTTAGTAATTTTGGTTTTGTAGTTCTGTACATGAAAGTCCCTCTTCCCCTTCACCACTTTGGATGACATTCTCTAATGAAGGGATTGAAAAGGTTGGGATGTGGTGAGATGGGTGATACCTTAGGCAGCTAGGACCACAATTTAAATGGACCCCCTAACAGTGAATCGACTGGCAGAGTAGTGTGCTCATAGCCCTTTCTGTTGCTGTTGAATTTTGCAACTTCTGGAACATAAGTGGTTTCTCTCCTTTCTAAATGGGGTGCAGTTATCACATAGAATCAGAAGTGCATCCATTTTGGACTTCAGTCCCATGCCTAGAGCACGATCTTATCATCTGTAGATGGAGGACTGGTGTTTTGCAGCACTGGTATTTGGCCATTCAGTAGCACTGAAGAGTTCATGAGATACCCATGGTTACCTTGGCAATAAAGTGATGAGATATACTCAGTAGAATGGGAATTTTTAGAGGTGATGAGATTTTAAAGTTCTTTCCTTTATTATGAGCATTAACTCATTTTTTACTAAGATTTATTTTTTATTCAGACAATTAAGGAACATTTTTAATTGGCTGAAGAAAAGTTAAAGGATGTCAGTGTATTCTTTAATCTTGCCATTTGTAACAATCCTATGGCATTTTGTACTCATTATGCTTTTAAGGTCAAATAATTTATTCTTTCACTGTCTGATTAGAAACTCCCTTTTGTGTTCCTTCCTCTGAATTTGTCTTTCTAAATAAGAAAATAAGTTTTGTGTAAAATTTTATAATTTGTACTTCAGCCTGAGTAAAATTATTACCTACATACACATAACCCCCAAGCTTAAAACCGGATCCAATTATGTTGGACATGCATGGTACTTAAACACCAATGGTTATTGTTTCTTTTATTGGAAATGAATCAACAACACTTATACGGAAAAAATACTTCAAAATCACACAGATGAACACTTAAAAGCCATCAGCAAGAAGCTTAAAATCTTGCCTTCACATCTGTAATAGATTTGGCAGGGTTTTTTTCAGGAAATCATGATCCTTAGATGTTCAGAGAAAAAAAAGAACACCCTTCTCTGATACATACCTGTGTATTTGAGGCTGTAATGACACTAGTCTGCAAGAGGTTCAGAATGATTCAGAAAGCATGTAATGCTGTGACCTGTACCTTTAATTCATTTCAGCTAGTTCCACGCTGATGAAGTGATCTATCATCGTTGCTACCATATTATAGCGTGTATTCCTACAAGAAAGTTCAGCCACTGCAGGGGTGACCGGACTAACACCGCCTGGCATCCAGCAGTGCACAGACTAAACTGTAGTTTTAGTTAGAGAATATGGAAACTGACAACAAATTATTACTTGTGGTCTTTTTCTAGTTTTCAAGTGCAAACATACCAAAGTTTATTTTAAATCTGAGCCAGTCAGACATTTAGTAATATAGATCAAAGAAGAAATGAAGGCCTCCCATGCTTATTATTTCAATATGATGTCTGTTCTAATAAAGTGTAAGAATGCCTGTGATAGACTAACTAGTAGGAATTTTCTGGTTCTGTAGTTTAGCCTTAAATATATAGATATATTTGTAAATTAATCAGAAACATATTGTGGTGGTTTCAGTTCCTCAGAAAGCTGATTGTTTTCAATCCTTTCTTTAATCTTAGAAATACGGTGGCAGCCTGCCAGAACACTTTCAGATAAACAGTCCACTTCACATTTAAAAGCCATAGAATCACTGATGTTGAAGGAAAAAAAAAATCAACAGAAAAAAACACCAGTTCTTTTTCTCTTCCCCAAAATGTAGAACATTATTTAAATAAGTTAGTTGTTGTGCTATTGTCCCTCACTCTTAATTAGAAATAATAAAAGCCATCTGTGCAAGGTGAATTTTGATAAGATCTCGGCTTTTAAGTGTTTGTTGATCTTGTATGTACCAATTTTCAAATGTCTTAATAGCTCCAGGATGGCTATCACACTGAGTAAGCTCACTGATTTCCATCATGCTCTGTGCTGTTGAATGCCATTCTGTTTATGTGTGCTTATATTTCGCCTGAAATTTAAAAAACATACTATTCCTTGCAGTACAATAAGTATTTAACTGGATGGAACTGTTTCCATTTGGAGGAGTTTTTTCATAACACCATCTCCTCACAGGCTGGGATGAAACACAATTCAAGTGAGGAGTTGTTTTACATGAATCACGTACTGGACACCATTTCTGTAGCTGCTTTTCAGCAACAGGATTTTCTACCCTCTCATCTTAGCCAGTTTGGGGGGCTATGCTCATGATCCCCCTTGATAAAGAATACGCTCCCCAGTCGCAAAGGGGAAGGCTCAGAAGTAATTGTATTGAAGCCTGGAAATGGAATACAGGGTTTCTTTTCTTTCAACCTGTGTTTTCAGTCAATTAAAATTT
>NC_137699.1:25447526-25500026 GCF_964034855.1 Anser brachyrhynchus | reverse complement strand
TGAATGTTTTCCAGCACCATGGAAGACTGGTGTGGCCAATCTTCAGGCCAAGATTCAATGAACAACATTAGAACAATTGTAAGTTCATTCTTACTTGGCAAAGCACTTCAGTTCATGCTTATCTTTAACTTGTGATTATTGAAGATAATAAAATTTATGCATGCATTTAAAATTAAGCAATAGCTTTATTGTTTTGTTGAATGGAATCCATAGTATGCTGTGAAGAAGGTTGCCTGGCCTGCCGTGGCCAGAGGAGACTGTTTTTATATAAGGCTGTGTGACAAGGTAAAATACGGGAAAACTTTTTGAAAAAGCTTTCTTCATCCTCACTTCCCACTCCATATCCTCCCACCTTCCTAAATTATCCTTTTTACATCTCAATTGATGGAAAGACAAAGAAACCACTGTAACTGAGGAGAGCTGCAGAGTATAGCAAAAATTGAAAGGGTAAGACTTGCAAAAGCAAGCCTGGTCCAGTTTGAATATATGAGGCAAAATAAGCAGAAGAAAGCTAAAAATGTACATTAACAGTGAAGGAGAAAGAGGATTATAAGCATCATTGCTGCAGTCTGTTAAAGCATTTGCAACAGACAAAAGATTCAAGAAGACTTGGCAAGTAGAATTAATAGAAGAGAAAGAATAAAATCTATAGAGAAAGCATTATTTTTTTTAATAATAATTTTAAACAGTGGAGCACATGCTTTAGTATTCTCAGAGTAAGGCGCTTGTACAAATCTTTCTCATTGTTTTGAATGAACCTCAAGCACATGTTAAGCATATAATTAAATGTCTTTCCTAAATAAAAGTATTTTTCTGAAATCAGGCTGAAGACAGGAGCGGGAGAGCTCCTTGAACAGGAATCACATTTCCAGACATAGGTCCAAGTTCAGCCATGTGTATGTGTGATGCTATATTTGAAAATAGTGTATGCATGTATCGCAGAGGGAGTACTTAATGTGCTTGAAGTTGGCAGCATGCTTGAGCACCCTGTTAGATTGTGGTGAGAGAGAGAAGGTAAAAGCTGTAAAGGAGAAAGAAAATACTTGTGGAAGGTTTAGGCATTTTTCCAGATTGCCGGTACAGTATAGCGTGCCTACTCTTAATGCTGTAACTTGCTATGTAGACCCTTCAGAGCAGAATTCTGCTCATATATATAATGTGACTTTGAAATTCAGACTTAGCCATTTCCATGACCAGGTAAAATTTAAGGAAGAATAGCGGGTTTTAATGAGAAGAGATGATAGAATTATTTTTATTCATTTGGGAGGGAGGTGGAGAGGAGCAAGGGAGATGGGGATAGGCAGATTGTTTAACAGCAGGCAAAAAGCCCTGCACTTTAGGTTTTTAGGGAACGAAAACTAAACCTTAGGAAAAATAAAAGCTTAATTTACTAACTAGTTCTCTGCTTTTAGGGAATAGTGAGGACATGTTTGGTTTTAGTAAATAAACATTTTGAAAGGAGTAACTGTTTTGGAGATAGAAATGCAATACTTTGATTAACATGGTCCTGTAGAAAATAATGATAAATAGAAGAAAACATTAGAAGTATGCATTAGAAACTTTTATCTGGTTCTCAATTAACCTTATTTGAAATTGAAGAAGCTCAGATATCTTTTTTACATCTCTCTTTGTATTTCTCTGTAAAGTCATTACTTGTTTGAGCTTCATCTTTCAAACTATTTTACATTTGTCTATGGACTTTTTATCAGTATTCACTCCATCTAGACACAGGACAAATTTCAAATAAAGAAGGTGTTCATGCCTTTTTTGGTCTTATACTGCCATTTGGACAGTATTCAAGTTTAGCTGAATATTAAAACCTTAGGATCATTATCTGAATGATATCTGTAGATCAGTGTATTCAACCTGTATTGTGCCATCTGGGAATCTCCGTATTATTCCTTAGTGGTCCAAAAATGGACTAAAATCTAAGACTACTTCATTTAGTTGCTTAAATTCCCTACGCATCTTCAACAGAAATGTTTTAAGACTTTGAAAATCAGAAAGGTTGCAAACCCTTTTTTAGAGATTTAATCATCACTCGCTTAGAATATTATTGATCTTTCCAAAAAGCAACTGATAAATATGAAGGTTTTGCTTACGTTAAGCAGCAGATGGTTTCTTCTGGATTTCTCCTGACTGGAAAACAAAAATATTTTCCCAGAATATTTTTGATGAATTTTCCCTAAAATTCCTTGAGATTTTCATTTTTATAACAAAATGATTTCCAATGTATGATGAACAGACCTTGGAAGGGACCTTTCATTAAGCAAATCTGCAGAAGATAACTAAAAAAGCAAGTCTTGTGTTAGCAGATTAAAGTGGGCTAGGCAGAAAATTATGAAAATGTGCTACAGAAACTTAAGAATCCACAAACTGAAAATGTAAAAAATATCCATTTGTGATGGCAATTTCCCAACTACTGTTACTCCTCATATTTATCATGTAGATGAGGAAGGGATCAACCCCGTGTGTTTCATGAGGAAGCCCCAAGAGTACTTAGATCAGTCACCAAGACCCAGAATTAAATCTTGAGACAGGGTGGAGGCCTGTTGATTTTGGGGGAAAAGTGCCAGAGCCAAACCCAAACCCCAGACTCCAGCCCTTGGGCACCTTCTTAATGAGATGCTATTTTTTTGTAGACTTTCAGTTGCAGCAACAATTTTTTTTTTTTTAATTATGTGTCTGGTAATGCTATGTAAACGCTGCAGGGTTTAGCTTATGAAAGGTTCATGAACTGAACCATGCGGTTTGGTTCGCAGCACTTGGTAACAAAATTCCACCCAAAGTTATATGTAGGTGTCACTCTGATGAAAGATAAGCTTCTAAGGAGAACATCGTCCCTTCTTACCAGGAGTGGGAATGTGTCCTCCCCACTTTCATTAAGCCCAAGGAACCCTTCCTTTGCTGGGGAAGTTAAGAATACCTGCAACTTAAATGAGTAATCTCAACTGCTGTTGCAACATCAGATGGTATTTGCAGTTGATACCATACAGGTATAGCAGATAGCAGATACCATACAGGTATCTGCCATAACAAAGGGAGAAGTGAGAAGTAACAAAGTGAGAAGTGATCTGGGTGTCATTGTCGAGAAAGGTTGTACTTTCTCTTGTATCTCAACTTTGATATTTCCCCTTTAATAAAATGTTTCTGAGAAAAATCAAGAAAGGATAAGTTTATTTTCACTGGCAAAGAAAAAAACAGTAGGTGCCACTGAGGTGAACCCACTAGTTTCTGTGAAGGTCCCTGCCTAAGGGAGTCACTCTGTGGGGTGAGAGACTGGAGAGACTATATAAAAGAAGAGGCTGTAAGCTCAGGAAGAAAAAGAAGCTGATGTTCTGGATTTAGGCTTGATCTACTTCTGTTGTTTGTAGAAAAGTTGACTACTTTAAACTAAAAGAGGATAGATATAGATTAGATATTTGGAAGAATTCTCTCCTACGAGGGTGGTGAGGCACTGGAACAGGTCACCCAGAGAAGCTGTGGATGCTCCATCCCTGGAAGTGTTCAAGGCCAGGTTGGATGGGGCCTTGAGCAACCTATTCTAGTAGAAGGTGTCCCAGCCCATGGCAGGGGTTTTGGAACTGGATGGTCTTTAAGGTCCCTTCCAACCCAAACCATTCTATGATTCTACTGACCTAATCATGATTTCTAAGGATACTAACATTTCCTATGCATTTTTTAACAATGAAAGAGATGAATAAGTACTTGGTTAATATCAGGAGTCCAAGACCTTGGAAACACATTGCGAAACTAGAAAATCAGGAGTAAACTGGGAATTCAGTAAAATAATTCTGCCTGAAACAGTAGTAAACATATGGAATAATTGGCCAGCGAAGCAAGTAATCTAAATGAGTTTAAGAGACAGCTGGACATTTTTATCTCAGGAGAGAAAGGACTGAAGGATATAGTGATAAAACAGGGAGGTGAGGATGAAATACACTGAAAGAGAAAAGGCTTGCTGAACCAAATTGCTTTTCTCTAGTCAGCAGTTTCTTATGTTTATAAATGTGATATAAAAAGCTGCTGTATGAATACACTATTTCTACATAGTGTCACCATGTCTAAAGAAGAAACATTTTGTTTCAGACGATGGATTTAGCTGATGCAGCCTCCACTGTCAGTAATAGAACTTCTGGATCCACCCACTAAACACAAGCTCAGCTGCCCCCACTATCTCTCCAAAAAGTGAATTATTTATACTGTAGTTCAACTTTCAAATTACTTCATGTAGTAGTACCACACAATCCTTTTCTTGGCAAATCAGTGGCTAGTGAAAGTGTAAAGTAAAGCCATGGATTTGTAGTTCAGCTAGCCTTAAGGGAAAATTTCCTTTATTACAGCTTGCCTCCCAACCATGAAATTTTGGATTAGCCATGGTGGAAACATTATCGATATAGGTATTAACAAATAAAGCCAAATTTATTCAAAGTAGCGTATCTAGCTAGTCCTGTCTCTAGCTAGATCTAATTTAGCTAATAATTTTCTTCACAAGCATCATAGTCACATCATCATTTCTTGCAGAAAATTGAAGTAAAAAAAAATAATAATAATTAAAAAAAAAGTGAGAGGGAAGCATAAAGTATAGAAAACAGAAACAGCATTCAATTTTCAATACTAACTTTTGTATCCATGCTCAAAGTTCAATTTCAATACTAGTCCTATATGTGGTTACTTAACTACCCAACAGCTTCACAAATCAGACATTTGGATGTGTAATTGGCAAGGTTTATGACTGTAATTAATTGTGGTTTTAACTGATGGCAGATGCAAAATTGCACCTCTAGGAAAGGAGGCCAGGTTGAGGCCCTTTTAAAAATCATGTTCTGCAGGTTGAACCAGAAAGATTGTACAGTAAGTTGAATGAATTTCAAAAAGACTTGATTTTCCACTTACTTGCAGTTTTGCTTTTGCTGGTGAAACATCACTGGCTTTAGCACAGTTTTCCTGATTAGTGCTGGTGTAAGTTAAAAAAAAAAAAAAAAGTCTGTGTCTGGAATTAGGGGTGTGGGAGGAAGCTGGATGTATCAGTGCTGAGTATGCAGCTGTACCACTTATGTTTGGAAAGAGAGGCAGTATTGCCAGCTTCCTCTGTTTAGAAGTGTTGGAACAGATTGGTGAAATGCCCATTCTGACGCTAAAATTACAATTTTGATAATACCGTAGCCATTCTGCTTCTGTCCCCCGCTGTGTCAGATGAGCATTTCTGGAAAGAGTAACCTTTGCCCAAAGTCATGCTGTTTCCAGAAATTTAGATGTGCTCTGACACTATGCAAAAATTCTTAAAAGAAAAGAAGCAGGGAGGAAAGGGGAAAGGAGAGGATTGCCAACTCTGAGGAGAGATTTAATAGAAACCCCTTAAGTTCAATTGTACTAGCTCCTTTGCACCTCATAATTTTACTGTGTGAAGGGAGCCTGAAATAAGGATCTCCACTACATTACCATGGGATGCATATTTCTTTGAAGTGTTGTCATATCTGATTCCTATTCCCGATTGCATTTAATGAAGAACAATAAAGCAATGTAACAAGTTTGTGTAATTCAAATAAGCTTGCACAAAAATAGTCAGGTAGCCATATTAATTGGTGGGGGAGAAATGTGGTCATCCCCAGCATATGTACTACAACTCCAGTACAGAAATCACAGATTAATGAATTGTCCCATTTGGATGTACAATGAAGCTTTCCATTCCTCTTGGTAATTGGGACTTTCATTACCTTTTCCCACCCGTCAGGAGAAAGGATAATTAATCCCACTGTCTACAAATCGTGTACCGGGCACAGGTCCCTCTTTCTGCACTTCAGCATGGAATTATTTGTAATAGAGACCATATTTGCACAGTTTTCTTCTGCTTGGCAGGTTTATCCTTTACATGCAACCAAACCTACATAAATTATTTTGTAATCGGGAAGCATAGTGTTAGCACAGTATATTTTCCATTAGATTTCACGTGTTGGAAACATCTTCTACCCTCCCCCACCATTAATTTTCTTTTCTGCACTTTGATTCATCTAAAAGGTAGCCTTTCTCTTGGGCTAGCACTGCAGGCAATGACTCACAAGAGACTTGTTCCCTAGTGACAGCAATAAGCCTCCCTGGACTCACTTAAGAAGATGTTTGCCAAGCCTTTACTGCTCATCCAAAAGGCACAGGGTGGAAAAGAAACTGTCTGAAAGTTGCTAATATTTTACTCTTTATATCTGAAGGTTCATTTGTGTTAGCCAGGATGGTGCCAAACTGCAGGGTAAAGAACAGGGTGAGGAATTCCAGTCCCAGGGCTGCATCGCTGCCTCACACTTCTGGGGGAGTTTTCCCATGGAGATTTCCAAGGAAGGACTAGGCAAAGCAGTGCCTGGAAGATGGGTATTTGTGTTTGTGACAGACTAGATTCTTCACTGAGGAATTTCCGAAAAAAGTTAAGCTTTTTTACTTCTCCCAATATGATACAATCTAACAGCTCTCCTTGGCTTATCCTTGAGATTCAGAACATGTAAGATTCAGGCACTGCTCTCTGAGTTAATTCCTCTCCCATACAGTTTTCCCCTTTGCAGGAGAAAGGGTCTCACAATACTTACCTGGCACCCCACAAAGGAGTAGAATCTGATTGGTAATACAAATAGTTCACAGTTCATAAATGCAAAGATAATGTAAGTTTGTGAGATTTATTTTAATTATATTTTCTGCAGGTTCACACAGTTTGGAGAGCTTTGGAAATAGAAAAAAGTGAGAATGAGAGAGTTTGCATGGCAGGAGGGGATTTCCTAATCACAGTTCCAGTTCTGTTGCAGGAGATCTCATAGATTACCAGTGAAGAGAGAAATATATCTTCTTTTCAGTGTGACTGATTCCAGATTTCCTCCTTTGCAATGAAAATACAGAAAACTATTAACAGAGAACATAGGGAAGGCACTGATTTAAAATCTCTGTTTAAGAACAGTTTTGCTGTGCTTGCTTCAGGTTCCATTTCCTGCTTCATTGTTTTATTGTGATTGTAGCAGAAAACATATTCTGTTCTTTGTATGTGACTCATAATCATTGTTGCTGACTATTCATTCAGTTCAGACTTGCTGCTGTGTCCCAGCCCTTGTCCAAGATCAGTATTGTTTTAGTGTTTGGTTGGAAATGTAAGCTGGTTGTATTTCTCTTTTTATACCTTGCAAGGTAAACATGGGAGAGATATTACATTTTCCGTGTGTTTCCAGACTTATCTTGTCTTTGATATTAGTCACTCTAAACTGATGTTTCAGTCTGGTTAAAGTTGACCTCTTGAGTTGTGAACTTCCTTGAAAAGCACTGATAAGCAAAAAAATTTAACAGTAATTAGTGAGGGAGTGGTGCTGGTGTGAGGTAGCATTAGCCTTTTACTTCAGGAAGGCAGAATCCAAATTTGGTGGAAATTCCCAGGTGAAAAATAAAATATGAAAAATCAGCGTGGTGCTTCAGTTTGGTACTTGTAAAAGGAAATGGCATATGTTTCAGAAAGAGCATAGACTGTAGGTGCTTGCCAAAGATTCGGTTGCTCTCTCGAGTCAGGAAAGGGAGGTGTGTGCCTGAACAGCAACACCAGTGACCATGTCGCTTTCCAGCTTTTCACCACTCTCATATCCCAGATTAAACAGGTGGGATTTTTGCTGTGAAGGACCAAACCCTGCCACAGTCCCACCTTACCCTCTTAGTATGCACTAGCAATTTGACCATGCAGGGTCAATTATTTCACAATCCTGTTTCATTTTTGCCCAGGAGGTTGTAAATAATGGAAACACATGGTTAGGGGTAGAGTGAAGAAATCTCTTCTTAATGAGCAGTTTATTCAATCAGGGTTAGGCTTTTTCCTTTTCATGAATTTGTTGATTACTCAGTGAGTGTTTCATGTAAATGTATCTTAGCCTGGGACTGCTTGCAAAATCAGTTCCCTGCATGCATTCATTATTCACTTTTTCCATTTTTTCATTGGTCACCTAACCCACATGGTCTGACTTCTGATCATTGTCTACATGAAAGTAGCCATACAAAAGTTTTGATAACAAAAGGAAGGATGTTAGCAAGTTTTCATTCTCTTGTGGACAGTGTGGGAACAACAATTAGGAAGAGGCAAGTTGGCAAAAACAGGGAGAATTTTATTTTCTTTTTTTTTCCCCAGCTCTCCTGAATCAGGTCTTTCCCTAAAATATCACTGTTAGAATACATAGTAGAAAAATCTGACATGGGCAAAGATGAGATTGCAAAAATTCCATCATATTTGGGGAACAGTAACTCCATATGTACGTTTTGTTTTTTTTTAATTAAGGAAAGGCAGAACATCCAGGCATCAGTAGAATACCTAGATCTAGCACATGGGTCTATAAAAGAACAAAGGAGGGGATGGGTCCTGTGCTCAAAGAGCAAGTCAGAAAGCTGAAGGAGACGTCCTTGTGTCTTGGTTACAATTATCCCAGAGGTCTCTGTGAATTTTGAGCACCAGGCACCACAGTGATATTCATACCTGTCCCTTTTGGAGCTCAGTCCTCCAATTGCAAAGCCAACTTGGCTGTGATTCAGCAGTGCCTTTTATCTTTTATCTTATTTGACAGTTTTCTATTGTCTATGAAAGATCATCAGTGTTATTTTCACATACACCAAGTAACTATGTTATGGGGATATTTGTTTATTCTTCTCTTGGATGGTTGCACTTAGAGACTCCTTAAGCCTCCACCCTAGCTGTGTGGGGAAAGGCCAGTACAAGAAACTTGAACTTCTTGCTGTTTTCTAAAACAGTCCTCTATTTGTACTTGCCTTCATACATTATCAGCATGTTAACGAGCAAGACAGCAGTGTAATAAGATAGGGAGTTACAAGAATATGTGCTCCTGCCAGTCTTGATCCAGCAGTGAAGTCCTGAGATGAGCACTTCTAGTAAAGCTACTGCCTGCTCTGCCTCTTCTGCTGCTGCTGGGGCATGGTGCTTGGTGCAAAGATACAAGTCTGTCAGCACAAATGGTCAAGGTAAAGCAGCAACCCATTAGAAATGATTCCACCCACTCACTGCATCCCAAAAAACATGAATTTGTTGCTAAGTGGATAGGCTTGGAATTAATTTATACACAAACATTCATGCAAGCAAAAATCATTTGTGCAAATGCTCATGAGAAAAATGAATGAGCCAGGGTTCAAAATAATAAACTCTGATAAGTCTCACCTTCCTCCAAGAAACACACAGCATTCCTTCATCCTTAGTTAGGAGAACAAAACAAATATTATTCTATTTATTAGAGGAGGGATAGTTAAGGAGGTATGGGTTTGATTAACATTTTCTATTTTATAAAATTTTATTATTACTTTATAATGTTTATAGTCATGTGCTTTAATTAAAATTTCTTTACAATGTACGGAGGTGAAAAAAACAATGCAAAATGCTAGCTTTTTCAACCTGGAAAACCATTGTTCATTAAACAAAATAACTGATTTGTATTGATTTCTACACATATGATGGTGAGGTATTTAGATCCCATTCCTGCAGGGTATTCATGCGTTCCCTTACAGATAAGAAGCAGCTAGCAGGATGAACCCCAGACCATTTTGGATTTGGCTCCTCTTTAGGTGCACAGAGGAATTCAGAAAAATAAAAAAAAGTCAGTTGAAAATTCCTGATCAAAAGTCATCAATAACTCTGCTCATTGACCTTGCTGTCACTAATAAGACTACCAGAGACTGGCTGCATCACAAAAATAATCATGGTCTAATGTGATGCTGACCCTGTTGTGTCTTTTACATTTTGGCATGAAAAAGAAATAACAGAATCTCTCCACAGGCTACACATGTATAATTAATACTGATTGGCTATACTGCTAATTTTATGTGATAAAGATATTAAAATAGTGTCAATAAACTAGAAACAAGTGATGTGTAAAATAATTAACGCTAAAGGGAATATAATAAGTTACTTATTAAGATCCATAGATGGATTATATGACCCTGTGATTACAGAGACTATGGAACACATGACTTGGTATACATCTTCTGATCCAAACACCTCATTGCACTCTGTCAGATTACTGGCTCCTGACATTAAATAAAATTCAGGTATGATTTATGGGGTGGCCTTTTGACAGGAGCTGGAATCAGAAATGGTTTAGGCTTTGCCAGTGTTCAGCACTGTTTTCATTACCTACTGATATAATGCAAGTATTACATTTAGTCAACCGAATTATGTGTAGTTCTCCGAGATTCTCTCTCACTCCCTGTAGTCATTGTTCCACTCATAATAAAATTATCCTATCAATTTGCCACAAGAGGAAGACTGAAGTTCACTAAATTACAGCCATGTGTGTTTGTGCTCTAGACAAAGTGATACCAATTAAAAACAAAAAAACAAAAAAAACAACCACCAGCAACTAGATTCTATTTTTAAATTGTTCATGGAGAACAGTGAGATTGGCTCACAGAGGAGGCCACCCCTGAATTCCAAACACTGGAAATTTCATTTTCCTTAATTAGTAAAACAGCATCTATCTAGAAAAAAAAAAAAAAAAAAAAGCAAGATGCTAAATAATATGTCAGAAATGACACCTGGCCTCCCCTATGACTGATTAGTTTGAGAGATTTGCTATGTGAAGTGGAAGCATCATTTTGCACTCCTTTCCTCCCCTCCCTGTATATATGTATTTAAGACAGCCTGAAAATGGTGTTTTTATACACAGACAGCAAAACACCCCAGTTCTGACAGCTGAAGCAAAACCATCTCAGTGGTTTAGCAGTACTGCCACACAGAAGACCTGAATTTGGGAGTGGCCTGGGGGCACTCTCTTTATGAGCCTTTGATGCTCTGATGTGTCACAGAGGTGATACGCTTTGACTCCAGGCAGCAGCGCTTGTTGATGGCTCCTGCCTCTGTAAGCACCTCCTGATGGCTGAATTATGACGCAGTACTCGCATGGTGTGGTAGGAGATTGCTTAGCCCTGGCCAGGCTGGGGAATGAATAAAGTTAATAGCTGTTTCATGTACTATGTGCTGGTACACAAACTGCTCCCCAAATTAACCTGGCTCTGTATCAGAAGAACAATTTACAGAGATTCAGCAGCAACATCTAGGCTTTGTGCTATGTGTAGTGCAGAATGACTTCCTGGGGCCATCTCCAAACTCTTTCTGCTTACAACCCATGATTATTCCTTTTCATTCTAGTGAATTACTACTTTTTTTTTTTTTAACACCTCCTAGCTCTTGTGACTTTTGAATTAATAAGTGTTCAGCTGAGGACCAGAACTTACTACCTTATAGTTAAACCTAGAGACATGACACCCAAGTACTCTGCAACTTCTGAGGCATCAGAATACCTCAGGTGTGCTGACTTTTAAGCAGGTCTCCTCCTTCTAATTTCTCTCTATTGATATTCTTTTTTTTCTTCTATTTTGCTATTGTCTTTGTATTGCTGGTTGGTGTGATGCTGGAACTCTGTACTGTTTATACACTTCTTCTCATCAAGTGGTCCAATGTGAAGGTAGCCATGGATCTCCACAAATCTGTCTTATCTTGGTACTGTCAGGGTATTCTGAATGATATTTTGTAGTTACAGTTAGTCCTTTTAGTACTGTAGTAATTCTTTTCAGATACTGTATATGAACTCTGTGTGGTTGCCTCTTTGCTGTTGCTTTATGTGTTGACGTTATTGCTGGGCTCAGAGCTGCTCACCTACAGCTGTAGGTCCATGGCTTCTTTGCTATGCAGTGCTTCCTGCTCAGCTGATGTTTCACTTAAATGATCTGTTGCCCATCTATTGCCCTTCTTCTGGATGGCTGCAGGCTAATCTTCATGGAAATGATCCTGATTTATCTGTCTGTGCTGGACTCACATTTAGCTCCAGGGACAGTTTACTGCAGTGGTCCAATACTGCAAAGTGGGGATTAGTTCTTACCTTTTTTGCTTTTGCCATTTGTCTTCTGTCTGTCTCTGAAAACTGCTGACATGGGGGAGCTCATGCCTTTCTATTTACTATTTGCTTATGAGAAGACGTTCCCAGACTGACACAGTATTACTAAAATTTTGCTGCTGTACATTAAGGTCCACATACTAGCCTATGTAATTCCTTGCAAAATGTGACTTAAGTTTTTGGTTCATTGTTCTTGGTTTTTTACTCCACATGCATTCAATCTAGCATTAAGCAGTTAAGTGAGCACTTAAATTAGGTGCATAGCTGCCTTTTTTTAATCAGCATGGATAGAGAGGGGCACTTGCATAGTACAATTCAGATCACAGGTTAATTTACCACATTGAAGTATTTATTTTTCTTTGCTGCTGGTGAGGGTGACTCTCCAAGCTATGCAGGATGAACTAGGGCTCAAGTCTGCTAGGCCAAAATGAGAGTAACAATTCACTGTCATTGTTAAAAGTTCAGTCCAAACCAAGTTTTGGATTTCATGAGGCTCCAGTATCCTTTGTCATTAGCTACACTTAAAGCACCCCACACACATGCACATCCATCACTTGTCTTGTAAGCCTGATGCTTGGTTTGACAGTACATTTCTCAGCTTTTCTCTTGTATTTATCCCCCAAGAAGTGCTCTATGCAAAGTCATTTAACTCTGGAATGACATCATACCAGCAGCATGCTACCAGTCACTTACTGAGGCTTAGCTGATGAATGATCTCATATTGAGCTATAGTAACTCATTTGCTTATCATTACCTACCCATACTGTGAATAGAAATATGATCAAGATCAGAAAACTCATCCTTAGCAGGTGAAATCATGGCCCTGATGAAGTCAGTTGGAATCTGAAGAATCAAAATAGTAATTAAAAAAAAAAAAAAAGGAGAAATCCTTCCACATACATTTACTTTATCCACCACTTCCTGACTTCCCTTGTATTCCAGACACCAGAGGTGACAATACCAGCAAAGCAGGCTCAGTCTTATGTGCAATCTTGTCCATCTTAGGAGATTCACATAACAGGCTATGGACACACAACTTTCCATAAAGTAAAGTATATTGTACACTTGTATTTAATAGCCACTCTGTGATAATTGCTTATATGCGTGTTCTCTCTTCATGGTAAATGCAGCATACGTGGGATAGTTTGCCCATCTTGAAGATGGGATAAATCTAATTTCATTTTCTGGAGAACATGCACAGCTAATTACTAAGGAACAGCTGATATGTATATTCAAACTAAATTACACTACCCTAGATTGTCCCTGCATCGTAGTACATCACAAAGTTAATGAATCCAACCTCTCCTTTAAAGACAGCATACCAACTTCAACTTATGAGATTGGCTATCACAGGGAGTCAATATCTGTAGGGGTTTCTGAGGGAATACAAAGTAAAACAAGTCATAAATGTCCTCCTAGTTACTGTTTCCAATTTACTCCAGGAAAATCATGTTAACTGTGATTTGCAGTGTGAAATTTTTTATAAAGGTATTACTCAAGTACTTATTGAATTAACAAGAAGTTAATATGTTAGCTAGTGGTGACAACACTACATAGCTAGATCTGAGATAGTATTTGTTATAAGTGAATATCACTTTGAGCTTTTGGGTTACTTGTTCCTAATCTCTTATGCCATAATACTGAACTTGCAATGCCATAAAAACAAGCTGCTCTGTGGAGACTTTAGATTTTATTTTCTTATTAGACTAGATTTGGGTTGGATATGGTCCTTGTCCAAATGTTTTTCAGTGAAGTATCTTGTGACATGGCTTACAGTTCAGCACAGTCTGCAATAAAATTATTTTTGGTAAGCCGGGTGGAAAGGCAGTCAGCCATTTGTGAATTGTTCAAGCATGGAGGTGAGGAAACAAGCATCTCTGTCTTTAGAATGTTTAATTTTGTGTTCTGTCAAATTTCTTTTTACTAAAACCTCAAACTCTGCATGCCATGCCAAAGTAAAAACTTGTGCTGATTATATTGTTTGGACTGGAGCAAAGGTAGCATCCTTAACCATCACGACTAGATGTGGAGTCAGGTGCAGCCTTTAAAGAGAAGAGGCACATATCCTGCTGTAAGAACTTCCTCATAGCACCAGGAATAGGGGCAGATTTCCTGAAGGTCTACAGGACTGGTGCCACCTGTTAGCCCATGCCACACTATGGCAGGGAAATTAAGTGACTGTACAGCTCCCACATCACCATGGGGGGGCTACTTCCAGCTCAGAGGATCTCGTGCCAGCACTTACTCAGCTCAGAGGAAGCCCGCTGGAGTACAGAGCTTCATGAATTGGCTCAGTGTTTATCTTCACTGACTATGAGAAGGTGAGTCAGTTGAGAATGCTGAGCCTATGCCAGCAGAGATTCTTCGCTGCATGACTTTTCTTATACCCATAAATCAGACTGTTCACATTCATAACCAACGACAGAGAAAAAGATTCAAAGAAAAGGACAGTCTGACCAAAAGGTCTTAATGGATTCCATGTAAAAGGAAAAAACACCCCCTACAAAATTCATGTTTATGGAATAATACAGTTCCTGTTCTTTTCAACATACAAAATTTTGTATGTTTTTTGTTCTAAATTCTAAAGCTGTTTATTTTTAAAAGATCAAACATATCAAATAATGCGATAACAAATAAATAAGGTGTATCCTAGGATAAGTAGGATTTATCCTATTGAAATCCTAGAATTTCAAGTGCTAAGATCAAGTAATCCATAACAGCAGCCAGCAAGAGAGACTGTAGCCAAATGAATAGTGTGCTGAGACTCAGCAGACATGGGGTATTTTCTTCGTTGTGTCTCTGAGCTGCTTAGGAAGGTCACTTTACTTCTTTCTGCCTCAGTTATTCCATCTAAAAATGGCAGTAATAATAGTGTCATACTTCGTAATGCTAGGTAGTACTACAATAAGCACTTCTTTACATGGAGGAACTAAGGGATATCAGAAACACAAATATATTTTCTGCAATGGGCTGTTGCTTTCAAGGCTCAGAGAAGACTGTTAGCAAAGTTGCTATTTTTGGTAGCAAAAATTGGGGTTTCTATTACCAGAATAAATTATCTTCTAATAAAAATGTTATTTCATTTAAAGCTTGCTTACTGAAGAACGTATACTGCATTCACCACATCAAACTTCTTTTTCTTTTTTCATTTTTGCTATAATTCTTGTATTCATTAGCTGTTCTTATTAATGTGATAGTGGAAATGGCATATTCATTTTAAGCAGCACTTACTTTCAGTGACCAATAACTCTTTGAAATAATTAGCTTCTGAGCTGAAATTTTCATACTTATTTTCATCCCAAGTGCAAATACTTTGGACATTTACCTGGAAAATCTGAAACCAAGCTGAGTTATTTTTCAGGCTAAGAAACTCAAGAAATGGCAGGTATTATTTGGGTTGGGGTTTCTTTATGTCGTAATTCTGAAATACACTACTCAGTCTGGTTTCCTCTCATCAATTTGTTAAGTAGCGTATTTCATCTTTTATGAGAGAAAAAAGAGAAAAATAAAAAAAATAAAAAATAAAAACCACCAAGAAATACTTTTTAAAAACATATAGTGACTTAGGAACTCAAGTTCTATGAAAAATCGGAGGCTTATTTGCATAAGTCACTTAGGCTCAAAGTCTCCTGGATGTGAGGTCTCCTTGAAACAATTATATTTTAGATGAAATTAGATACATACACAGGTGAAAGGTGTTTTTAAAGTGTTGGTTTTCTTGGATTTTTTTCTTAAAACCAAGTGGCCAGCCTCACACCAAGTAGTACAGCTGCATTACAAACTCGGTCCCATTCTAAAGCCCTTGCTAAGGCTGGGGAAAGGTGATAGGAGCAGTCTCGATCACCAGCGGTTGTCATCAAGAATCTCTGTCAGTCAGGGAGAAAGGCAAAAATAGTGCATTGATATTTTAAAGATTACTGGAGAAACGCTAGACTGCCCTGATGAAATGAAAGGTTGTGCTGCTCCCTTTGACTTTGGTAACTTGATTTATTTATTTAGTAACTGGAGAATCAAAGTGAGAATAACTACAACTTCGTTCTGTCGTACTGAAGTCCCCCATCATGTGTGGGGAGAATCATCCCTGCCAAACGTGTAAAGCTAACCTTTATCCTCTTTTAAATCCCTCCTTAAAGCTTGCCTCTACCTGTGCCTACAAATCACTCCCATCTGTCTTTGGTTAGGCAAGTGACTCTTGCTTTTCTGCTAAACTGTTTGTTTTACTGTTACTTAACCCTCCCAAACCACTGCCACCCCCTCACATCTCCCTGTGCATTCAGCCTGATATGGAGATTGGTAAAGTTTTTGGGTGGGGGACCTGTTATTTTATCAGTACATTTAGTACGTCCTTAACTGACACCCTGTGCATTACACCAAATAATAGTAATGGAAAACCAGGATTTAATTGGCTAGCAGGTATTTACATGGCAAATGATAAATAGTGAAGGGCGGGGGGGGGGGGAGAGAGCTGTGTTTTGTGTAAGCAAATAAATACGGGTAAATTTTCTGCAGGAACTTGAGTCTGTTCAGTGCATAAATCATTCCTAGCCTTTCTGCTACAGTAATTCGATGAAGACCTAACTCGGGTGCTTGGATTCGTAGTTCTTACCTGTAACAACAGCCAAGCTCGAGTTACATTTAAAATTTTTACGAATCAGTATGGATTTGAATGCATTCTAAGAAGTACTCTGTTCGCTTTAAGTACTGCAATTGGAACTCTGTCATTAGGAAAGAAACATTTGGGGGTCTGGGAAACAAAACAGGAATGCAAGTAAGGTAATTATCATAACAGTCGACTCTCAGAGTGCAGGAAGTGGTGCTCTGTGGCTTGAATGCTGTTCCTCACAGCCCTAGTCTGAAATGAGAACAGTAGAAACATTCCTCTAGATAACTCAAAATAAGTTTAAATATTATTTTTAATCATCAGAACATTTCAAATAGCCTTCCATCTATTCATTACAGCAGGACTGCTTATTTCCTTTTTTTTTTTTTTTTTTTTTAACGTGAGCACTTACAAACATTCCAAGTGTAATAACCAACAGCATAAAATTATCAGTGATTTAGCTGATGCTGAACTTCTCACTTGTCAAACAGCGCAGATTTTTTTTCTCCTTTTTCTTAGCTCTTAGGTAAATTTCACTGCTTGGTAACATCTCACACCAGACAAAGAGCAGGGAAGGGATGAAAAAAGCATGAAGCATAAGCATCACAAGGCCAACACAATTTCTTGTTTGTGAACGAAAACAAGGGCTGTAAGCTAAGTGGGAAATGCTGGCTGGGAGCTGTCTCAAATCCCTGCAAGTAAAAACATCAGGGATCAGAAAGCAAGTTCCAAAGGCAAGTGCATTTTGGAGTGAAAGGCTGTTGATGAATTACTTTGTGCGTGTTTTAATTATCCTATCATCCTGAGATTTTTGTGTATTGATCTGAACAGTTGTAATAAAGCGCTTCCCTCCCCTCACCCTCTTCTAAGCATTAGAGCTTTGTCTATTAGGTATGCTTCTAAGGAGAGAAATTACTCATCTTCGAGACTAGCATGGAGAAAGGGGGAAAAAATACAAATGGGCGGACATGATCTCTTCTGCTATTCAATATGTTTAAATCTAAATTGTTCATATAATTATTCCAGCATGTATTTTCTTCTAGGCTGCAGCCAGGCAGAAAAATTTAAAACATGAGAAATTGGACAATGCTAATGTGAAGTAAAACGTATTTAAATGTTAACATTCCTTTCAATGTCATTTACCAATAGTTATTTATCATACTAAAATTAAAGGAAAATATTAGCCTGAGAGTCAATGTATTAGTAGGATTTACAATAACTAATATTTGAATAACCCTGGGAAAAAAATAAAAAAATAAAAACCAAAAATGAGCATTAGTAACATTCTGTCAAGAATGGCTCTGAGCAAAGGTGACTAGGAAGGATACCTTAGAATAATTTTGAGAAGGTATTTTTTGTAATCTCTTCAGGGATGTTCTGTAATTTAAAAGCAAACTATTCACTTTAAGTATTAACCAGCATAAATCATGATAATAAGGGATGCAGAAAATGGCCTTCATTAGGTAATGGCAAAAGGGAAAAAAATGTCATTTCACAATAGCACTGTAAGGTAAGCATTTTTAACTTCACATTACATGCAGATAAATTTGGGACACTCATTTAAGCCTCAGTTCATTGAGGAACTTATTTACACTGAGAATTTTGCTCTGCTTAAAAATGCAAATTCTCTCATCAAATCACAAAGCAAGACATAGTAAGCTTGAAAACGAAGCCTCTGTGCCCAACCTTTCACTCAGCCACTAGGACAAGCTGCCTAAAGTCTCCCCATTTTCACTCTCCCGGCAAATGGGGCTGCCAAGCCACCGCTGAGCCTTGTGAGACAGGCAGGCAGGCAGAGACCAGTGGGGCCCCAATGAAGCTCTTGCATGAAGGATGGGGCACATGTATGAGCGATGGGATTCCAAATCCCATCTTTACCCAATAATAATTAATAATTAATTAATACTTAACACCCATCTAGAGCTTTACAAGCATTAACTAATTAAGCTAATTCACCCAAGGTCAGTCCTTTGTACTCTCACAATACCCAAGATCTTTTTGATCATACACCCTAAAGAGTAAAAACAGTATATCAGTAATGTTAGTTTTAGCCTAACATTATTTGGCAATTTTGATCATTAGGGATGGAATTAATCAAATATCTACTGTGTCCCATTTTTGCATTTTATCCTCTATTCTGCATTTACTATTTTTATCTTTATTAATAGCTACTGCTCAGTGGCCTTAAAGAATTTCACCATTCAACAGAAACTTTTCTTTCCAGAGACTTATGCTAATTAGTACCTTGTTTGTGGCTTCAGTGTGATTTATGAGCTACTCTGAGCCCTGAATAACAAAATATCAGGCTATCTCCATAACTGTCTATTAATTTGTTTACCTTTCTATCTGTCTACCTATCTGCTGAAATTTAAAATGGTGCAATAATTTTGAGAACAGTGACACTAATGCAGCATTAGATTAAAAGAATGTTACTTTATACAGGCGTAAATGTAATTTAGAGGCACTTAGAGGAAGCTATATACTTAACATGATTCTTGGCCAGTGAAGACAGGTTGATCCCACTCATTTTGGGATTGCTAATTTGCAGTTAATTAGGAAGATTGATTCTGTTCTCTGATGCATAGGCCCAACCCTAAATGCATTTTTCCGGTTTCCGTGGCACCATGCTAGTTATCATTGTCATGGTGCAAGTATAACTGAATGACACAGTTCTTCATAAAACATAATACTTGGGGAGTTTGGGAAAGTAAATCTAGCAAGCATTAGCAAACATTTTTCTGCTTTACTCTGTAGACTAAACTCCAGTGCCATCTGCATTTAAAACAACTTTCAAATTACATTCCTTTGAGAAGGTTTATTGCAATTAGCAAATAAACCAGAGAGTTGATTTAATCCTCAACTAAAATAGCACAATTTTAGAGTTTGAGGGAAATAAAATATTGACATTTTGCTTGAAGGAACTTGTATCCTTAAATAAATGCAGTGGGCATGGCATACTTAAGCTTGTACCTTTTATAGAAGCTAACATTTATTTTCAATGTGTTATCTCTTGAGGAGATTCTTCCCCTCTACTCTCAAAATACAAGCTGGTATGAACGGATTTGGGGGAGGAGTGAAGATGTTGAAATAATCAGCTGCTAGTGTGGGCTAGCAGTAAATTGCTGCTCCCTTAGAGCTGTGGGGAGGCAGGAAGAGAACCGTGCTCCAGACAGAAGGGCACAGCATCTTGTGGGACTGTTCTTGGCCTGGTGCAGGTCATACCAGACATGTGTAAAGACAGAATTTATTCTCCTCATCCTGTATGATTTACTGAATGAACCGGGCTTCAAAAAGAATGATTTGGACATGTCTTTATCTTTGTTTTTGAAAACAATTCATGAAAAGTACATGTAGTGCATAACCTGATTTCAAATTGGTCATTTTTCTGAGGTCTGGGTTTCAATACACCTGTAATCATCAGACTTCAGGGGCTGTGAGCCTTTGTAAAGCTAAACCAGGACAAGTCTTGGGCCTCTGTCCCACCAGACTCAGTGCCTGGCTACAGTGGTCTGACATCTTCCCAGCCAGCCCTCTTTCTTTGCATCAGTACTTTTCCTTGCCATTGCTCATAGCTGCTACAGACACACATCATCCCGTCTCTATCTTACCAAAGTTATAGTTACTCTGAGGGTATTCTTATTTGGTGAGACAATTTTTGTGACCAGCCTGTTTTAATAAAATTACACATTCTAGCAATTTTGCATCAGAAAATTTTGCCACAGGTTATCTGTCATGGGAGTACTACACTATATGATTCTTAAGTAAATAAATTCCTTCATTTATCACTTTACAAATAACTAGGAAACTTTTTAAAACAGGTCTATGGAAAATTCTTAGATACTGTTTTAAAACAGCAAAATGAGGTGTGTTGAGTCAGTCAAAAGAAAGCACAGCAATACTAAACCTGAGAACCTATAGAGGGCCAGAGGCATTTTGTTATCCATTTGGGGAAAGAAAGAGATAAGGAGGATTGAGATACTTGCTACAGAATAGTTCCCAGACTCAGTAATTTTCCTTTCAAAATTTCACTGTCACTGTGTTCACCATCTTTCTCTTATCCCTTAACCTTTCCATTTTGCTGTCCTCAGGGCTCCCAACCCCTAAAACCACCAGTTGAAAATAAAATGAAAAAATCAAATATCAAACTATCCATCAGCGGTAAGCATGCAGGGTAGCAAGAGCATGCAGTGGACACACCTCTCAGCCAGTCTCACCAGCTCTTGCAATATACACGTGGCTTGTTGTCAGTACTTGTAGTTGCAGCCCAAAAGGATCAGGATCAAAGCAAGTGCTTTCCTAGTTCAAAGCCAAATTTGTGTCTATGCTGGCTCATTTGAATTTTTCATCCAGACTTTCATGGCTTCCTTGTGTGCTTGTAATTACCACATCTTTAAAACCTGACAATCCCTTCATATGGGCCAAATTCTTTTCTCAGATTGTGCTTGAGAGCTACTTGGTGGTCCAAGAAAAGATATACATATGCTCTCTAAAAGACAAACTTTGGGCCTAAATTTGATCCATAAAAAGGAGTCTAGAAAAATAGGCAAGTATGAGTGTACTCACGTACAGGAAAATAAAGTATTTTAGAAGCTTCTAAATAGTATTCTTGGGGCCTTCTAGGATCTCCAATACATGTTAGGATAAGTAGATAGTTGAATATTTTCCCTTTGAACAGAAGATCAACCCAAATCTGCCTAGCGAAAGAATTAAGCAGAAGCATAATTAATCTTGTATTAGTATTTCCAGTGGAAGTGTTGCAGGTTTTCTCCTGGTTTGAATACCTCCATATGTGTGTTCCTATCTCTGAAAGCTTAGGGCTTAGCTCCCCCTGATTTCTATGGCCAAGATGATGAGCACCTTTGCAACTTTTCAGCAACAGGGAGAGAACACAAACTGGCAGCTCCAGTTTCCTCTGAAGCGGGGAAATCCCCTGTAAGTGCAGAGCTGGCAAATCCAAGGCTCGCACCACCGCACCCACACCCACACGTTCTGGCTACACGTAGTTTGTGGGTGACTCCACAGTAGCGAAGATCAGATAGCAGAGTTTAGAGAGGCAGTAGGAAGTTTTAAGCCTGGCATGGAGAAAAAGAAAGACCTGACCTAAAGACCACAGGGCCATAAGCAGCTTTTGCTTACTTTTTAAAATGTTCTCGGTGGACACAGAAGTGAACGGTAGGGAAGCAGAAAAGGTGAAAACATGTATGGAAGCCACCAAAAGGATCTGCTTCTGATTTGAACTTATCATGACAGGTATTTTTTAACCTCCCTTTTAACTCCTCGTCAGCCACACAACCAACAGGATAATCGTCAGCCTTTCTCAGCTTTTACTTTCCCAGACGTCTGGAGGTCCTGTCCATCTCTTGGCAGCCAGTTAAATTCTCTTAAATATCAGTTTACCCTTTCCCTCTGACTTACAGTTTCCTCTTTCTTCCATTTTATTTCCCTTTTCCTCCCAGATCTCCCAACCTAATGCATGACCACCTCGGAGTGAGTCAGCAGCCTGACTCAGCTGTAGTGACTCCCATTATCCCTCACTTCCCTCTGTGTGTTTTTAAATCCTTTCCTGACCTCCAGTAGGCCTTCCTACCTTGGATAATCCCACTGAGGGGTGCTAGCTAGTCTTGGAGTCTCTCCTGGGCTTGCATCAGCCTGCTACATTCAAATCTCATGCTCTGAGGCTTCCTCAGGTCAGACACATTCTGCAATGAATCTGACCTGGGGAAGCCCTGAAGCACAAGATATTTGAAAGGAGGATCAGTCTGAGGTTTGAAGCAGAGAAGGGGGGCGGCGGGGGGTGGTGAGATTCATGTTCAGACCAGGTCTTATTGTTTCTGAACCAGTTTTTCCACTGCTAGCTAACCATCACAGGTACCCAAACCACATTTCCTTAGCTATTCAGCAGGTCAAATTACTTGCAATGGTGTTGGAAATGAGAAATAGTTTTTTTTCCATTGTTTTCCCTCAGAAGTAATTTATAAAGGTGTGTGTGGATGTATGCACGTGTGAGTGTAGTGATGCATTTAGAGATTAAAATCATTCACTGAATGAACGAGGATACGTACATTTAGCATGTTTGCTTTAAATGTGAAAGAGAGAAATATTGATTAGTGTCGTGTGTTTATTTACACCATTTTGGTAGTGTTAAGATGTCTGGCTATAATTACCAGGACCTGTCCACCTGTCAAAGAGCAACTGGGTCGTTTCACCATTGTCTGCCAGCAGTAAATCTCCAGGTCCGTATGGGCCTCACACAAATGAAAAAAGAATACTTTCTAAAACGTGCAGTTCATTATGAAAACCACGTGCTTCCTAAAGCTTTTTGGTTGTCACTACTCTGCTATATATTTTATTTTTCCCAGAATTCGGGTATGAAAAGTAACCAGGTATGATACAATTTTTAAACGTTCAAAACAAACAAACAAAAAAATGTTTTAGCCTTAAAATCATGACAGAAAATAGTCACATTGTACAAATGAACTCTTTAAAAAAGAAAACTCATTCTATAAATAGTTCTCTTATCCAGCTATGCCTGAAATAGGACTAACTCTGTCCAGTATCCCAATTACATAATACAGTATATTAAAATACATCTCCCTTAATGTTACGTTGCTGAGGGTTTGCAGTCCAGGAACAACCTTGCAATAGGGACAGAGTGACCTTTTATAAAGTAAAATGAAATGAAATACACTTTCATTTTCCAGAAATATGCATGAAAGTAAAAATTTGACAGCATGGAAGAACATAAGCAAATATATCTTTTTATTTGAAGATAAAAAGAAGCAGGGGCTAGATAGGGAAAGGAAAAAACCTGTGAAAAAAACGGATGATGCAGTTTTTACGAATAAGCAGCTTAATGTATCTTGGCACCCACAGTAAGCCTTGTAGGAGCTCAAAGTGCCTCAGGCAATCTGTGAGCAGAATAGCAATTTTATTACTTTGTCATTAAACCAATTTCACAGCAGTATTGTTTGTTAATGAGCAGCGGCAAACGAGCGAAGATGTCACACACTGGAATAGCAGTGAGATTTGTGACCCAAGCTCAGAGCACTAAGATGGAAAGACCATGGCTATAAAAAAGGAAATACTTTGGGATGAAATGCAAAGTCTATACAGCAGAGCTTGTGTTTATGAGCTACCATTTTGCTAAGAGCTGTGAGAGAAATAAAGGTCTGGAAATATGCAGTTAAAACAGGGCCTATAAAATTAAAACCAAATTAAAGTATAGCAGAGGATTACTGCACAGGCTGTACTCTACAAAATATATTTTAAGTGATGAGGTGAAATCTAAATCAGTTTTGTTTGAATTTAGTTGGTATTTATAAAATTCAATAAAGCAATGCCAAATTCAAAACCAAAGCAGCAGCCTCAGTCCTGTGGTCTCTGATCTGTAAGCTTCACTTTGAAGAAATTCAACTTAGCAGTAGTTAATTAGCATCTCGCCCTCTCTTTATGAGCAAAGATAATATATAGGTTTATATAGGAATATAAATACAGAACAGACATAATCAGTCTGTCTGCACACACGCGTGTATGCACACACGCATGCACGGATGCACCCTGAATCTGTACTAAACAGTGAATCAGAATCACCTAGCAAAGATAGATTACATGAAGCTGAACTGCATCATTTGATGGGACTTTTTTTTTTTTTTTTTTTTTGAGCCAGGGCTGATCTTACAAAGAGATTGGGAGACAGCCTTGAGGGATACAAGAAACAGTGCCAAGCAGGCACATTACTGAATCCCTGCAAGGCATCCCGAGGTGAGTTTGCTGCCTGAGCTGTCTTTCCGTGTTTATACACAAGGAAAACTAGTTCAAGCAATGCAATAAGTGGATCAGCATGACTGACTTAAAGGAAGAGGGGAAAATTAGCCCACCATTTTGCTCCGTTTGCACTAGAGATGGGGAAATAGTTTTGCTGTCAGGACTTGCTTCTGAGCCACCTCCTTTCTTTCCTGTAATAAAGCCCCACCCCATTTGTTTCTATTACAATCACATTATTTAGCATAATTATCCTCTTAAAAATATCTAGATCACTATAAACGCTTCCGTTCGTTTGGCTGTTTGCTACCCCACCCATGAGGATTTCGGCACAGTGACTACCGTACATTTGTGGAATGCTTTAAGGGCTACGGTGAAAGAATAAATGTAGCATATTTGTGTGTGTGTGTGTGTGTGTATCTCACTCCCAGTTTCTCACTCCCTGTGCATGTAGTCAATTTGAACAATGTATTTCACTTCAGTTCACAAGCACGCTGACCTCTCTATCCAGTGATTAATATTTGTAGATGCTTGGTTTCATAGCTTGGTAACTCGTGCATGTTTTCTGCAATTTAACTAACTGGGTAGAGGGGACGCTGCAGGAAATGCTCATTGTTGAGCAGTAGGCGGTGCTCACAGTTCTGGGAGCTCAGCTTAAGACTGTTTTCTGCCTGACAGGGCAAGACCCCTAGACAAATCACTGGCTGGGTCTATGGTAGTTGGCAGCCATTCAAAACTGGTTCTCTGCCAGCAGTATTACTAGATAGCCAGACAGACAGATCAATTCACTTTTACATTCCCGCCATTATTTATAGCACGCTGTATATCTGCTCTTGCTTATGAACTAATGATTAGCAAATACAGTACACATAAAACATAAGCATTTGTTCTGTGGAAGGCTTTCTGTTGCTGATATTGCAGATAGTTTTACAGGTCACAGAGCCTTAAAAAGGATTTAAAGGGCATGTCTTGTGTAACATTTGTTCCTTTGAAAATGATGCTCCCTTCCTATTTTTGTGTAATTGAAGAGGATAGAAAGGTTTATTTGCTGCTTATGTTTCATTGAATTCTTGCATTTCCCTCTTCTCCCACAGACTTCTAAGGAAAACATGTAGGAAGAGAGGTTTATATAGCATTATTTAAGAACTATCATTCTATATTTAATTTAGACTTTTCTGTTCAAAAAGATCTATCATCAGATTGGTAAAAATGAAAAACAATACCTATTAACCCTGCTTATATTTTAGAAGTAGGCAGGGCAACTGTAATTTTGTAAACTATATGGAAAGCCAGATGATTTGAAAGTTTGTGTGAAAATACCATACATTTACCAGACTCTTGTGGCTGCTAAAATATTAGTTATAGTATTAATTGCTTCAGTTATTTACATTTCTGAGCTAGAATAGGAAAGGTCGGCCCAAACTTAAGGCCTCAGCTCTTAATAACATAGATCTACTGAATTTTTAAGCTCCCAATGTGATCCAATTTATTGGCCAAATTATTCCCTGACGTAAACACAGCAAAATAAGTAGGTCTGCACAATTTAAACATTTTTAGCTGATCACTGCTACTGGTCTTACCACAGGTTGCCATAAGGTCCCAATGCTTATTCTTATTATACTGAAAGTTATTTCACTGGAGAGTTCACAGTAAGGTGGCAAACACGCTTTCACTTCTCTGAAATGAATTAAAGTTCAAGCCTGCAGCAACATGTGAAATTTGAGTGTCCAAACCTGCTCATACTGGACTTCTTGAATTCAATGTGCACTGCTGGTTGGAGAAATGTCATACAACAAGGAAATCTGAAAACTTGTTTTCCTAAACTATTAAGTAGCTGATATCTGGGAGGGAGTGTGGAGGAAGACAGTGTCAATGTGCCTGGAAGTGTTCAAGGCCAGGTTGGATGGGGCTTTGAGCAACCTGGTCTGGTGGGAGGTGTCCCTGCCCATGGCAGGTAAATTGGAACTAGATGATCTTTAAGGTCCCTTCCAATCCAAACCATTCTGTGATTCTATGAATATATTCTTAAGATGTTGTCCCCTTTCCATTTGGTAGCAAGTGCACCAAAACAGTCTTCCTTGTAGTCCCAATTCCCTTACTGCCACTCCGGTGCTCAAGCTAAGGTACCATGAGCGTATAGTGCTATGACAGTCATTTTCTAGGACACCAAAATAAGTTATCAAATATGAAAAATCCACAGTATAATAGTAATCAGCATAACTAAGACAAGCTGATGTACAAATCTGGCCCAATGGAAGAATAAAGGTAGATTTAGTTCTATTTACCATTTAGCATCAAATATATGTGAAAGAGGAAGAACAGAAGTGCTTGAGGAACATAAGATCGCTATAGAGCACATGCCCTGGTAAAATCTTTCTGCTCAGAAAGATGTGACTAAAGCTTTTCTAAGATTTGAGGATGTTGTGTACCTAGTGTGATAACCTCCCCACTCAATGGACACAAAAAGCTACAAGTTTTTTGTTTGTTTGTTTTACATTCCCTTTGTATTAAGTGGTATTTGTGCCCAAGATGTGGGTCAATGAAGAATCAGGAACATTGGCTTGGCAAAAACTATCTCTAGTCAGTATTTTCAAAGTGGTTGTTGTGTCTAGTAACTAGTATACAAAATTCAATAATCCAGAATGGTAGGCTTTCCTATAGCTGTCTGAAAACTCATCTGCCATTGTGTTTGGTTCGTTGGTTTGGTTTCTAAGGGTTTTTAAGGGTTAAATTGGAATGGTGAGCTCATTCGTTTAATGTTACCAATGATAAAAGAGTAATTTCCAGGTGAAACTGAGCACTGGGAGAAATTTGAAGATTTAGATTGTACTTTTATGTACTTTTATTCTTATCCACATAAAATAAATAAAATTGTAAAAGATTTATATTAACTTCCTGCTGAGTATGGGTTAATTTAAAGATGGCAGAGACAAGAAAATTCTATTTTTCATCTTAAAAACTACAAATGGAAGGAAAAAGTATAAAAAATTTGAATCATAGAAGGGCATTTATGTAGAATCAGGAAAATTATAGTCTAGAATATGCTTGGTGCCTTAAATAGACTGCAATGGTTCTTTGTTTTCTACTGGAATATATCATTTCTTTCTTTTTCTTCTGTATTTCTTGCTTAAATTCGGTATCTGATGTACTTCACAGTCCATACAGAGTTATTCAAGTCAAATATCCATATTGTACCTGAACTGTAGAAATCTCTTCTTGGCCAAGACTGTCACAGAGGCAAGCCTTTCTAAAAAATCATTTTTTCATTGTGGTTCTCAAAACATTGCATTTTGAAGGTTTTCTTGTACAACCTCTTTATCAGACAACATAAAATATGTTGTATTTCACTTGAGATTTTTCAGTGTAAAGCAACTCCCACAAAAGTTTTTAAGGCTCTTTTCATTGTCTAGCCTTGTTCATCTATGAGCCTGCAAAGAGAAGTTTAATAAAGGCTATTTTCTCTCTGTAGGAAGAATATGCCATTTTACGCAGAGAAAAATGATTTTAAAAGCAATACTGTATTTAAAAAATGTCTGTGTTTTTGGTTGATGAGCACTATGTCCTGTAAGCCAGCCAGTAAGTACTTTGGAAGTCACTGGGAATATTTCTTTAATATTTTCAAGAAGAAATCAGGATTTTTCTGTTAACTTTACAACCATATGGAACTTCCTGAACACGGTACTCTTCTGTGAAGGTCTTGAATGCATGGAGGTCTACTCTTTTATGTCCATGGTGTCATTCTTTCTCCCAGGTTTAACTTTTCAGTGCCTCCTAAAGCCCAGTATTTTAGTCATTGGGAGTTGTAAAAGGAGAAGAGAAATAAAGGCACAGAAGTTCAGAGCTCATTTCTACCCAGAGCAATATTGCTTTCTGGAGGCAAAGATGAGTCCTGCTGATCCCTGGAAGGTCTCACTACTCAGATCTGTGGGGTGAACACACGAACAGGCAGTCATTTGACTCCAGACAAGACCTTTTCTCAGTTTCTTCTTGTATGTTTAGCTTTATTTCTGATCCCTCATTTCTCAGACACTCTGGATAGAATATAGGTGCAAGTCCTTCACATACTGATATCTTGGGTGCTTTTCCTGAGGTAAATCATTAGTTTAATATTTTTATAAAATTCACGATGAATGCCTGTGGCCTTCATTGTAATGAGCAAAAACAATTTTATTTTTCGCTCTTGCTCATTATCTCATTTCTGAGTTTAATCGAGGGCCACTGATACAATGGACCAAATAGTTTGATCAGTTAAAAAATGAAGTGACTGTTGGCTGACTTGTTCAGGAACAAACATTCTCAGAATTCATTCTTCAGATGAGGCCTAAGTCCATTAGGCTGTCATAGCACCTGCCTAACCCTCAGTCATGTTAATGAAGTTATCGATGTGCTTATAGACAGACACACGCTTAAGTAAACTGCTAAATCGGGGAGAGCAAGTCTCGACAGTCTGTGGCACGTGGAGGTTCTAGAGAGTCCTGTTTGCATAAAAGCAGCTCTGAGGAGCAGCTTTAGTCTTCAGCCACATGACTTAATGCTTACTTTTACATGTAAAAACTCCCACTTAAACACAAAATTTTGTTTCTCTCCAAAAAACAGAGACAAATCCAGAAGCAGTGCTACGGTTCGGGCATCAGTTTGGCTATAACATTTCCTTCATTTTTGAAATACAACATTATGGTAATGCAAAATTAAAGATGAGAATCTTTAATCACTCTATGAACCTGGGCTAAGGTTTATTTTTTCTACTGAAACCCACTATTATGTTAGTTTTATGTTCCCTGCAAATATTTCCTACAACTTTACTCAGAAACTTATGTTTTTCCTTTTTCTGAGAACTAGTCCAGGACATCTTATTTCTAAACCTACTAGTCATAATGCAGAGGATCCTAGAAGCTGCAGCTGAGATGTAAAGCTCACTGTAGACAGCATCCATGTAATAGTGGGTCAGTTTCAAATGGCCCTCACATGCTTTTTAAATACCACAAAGCACATGTCTGTTTTAGGTACGTGGATAGCTTTGGAAATCTGTTCCCTAAATTATTCAATCACCTGACAAGGTTATAACAGTCTGCACAGCTTTTCTGACAGTAAGAACTAGCAGTGAAGTCAGCAAGTGGATTCACCATGTGAACGGTGTAGGGTTACCAGGCTGTAACACTGAGATGGAGCTGCATGCTTCCACAAAGGTGTTAAAACATTAAGTAATTAAATACTGAAGTAATAAAGGTAAGCTGGTGAAAAACTGCAAAAGCCATTTGTTGGAATCTCATACTAATATATTTTTCTGTTTTATGACAATATATTATAGAGCAAGATAAAAATACATGAAAATAGCATTAAAATATGTTAGGCGTAAAAGCATAAAAATAACATAAAAACATAAAAAATGTATTTTCCTCCTCAATATAACTGCACTTTGCTGCCTCATTCTCTGACTTTCCTGGGAAAGTCACATTGGGGCATTATACAGGTAATGTAAGTGAGGTGGTGGTTGGGAGCTTGCAGTTTAAGATCACATTTTCAAAGTGGTTTCATTCCTTTAACCTCTCCTTCGGACTGTCTGTGGTGCTGTATCAAAGCCTGTTGACCTGAAATGGTGCTTTTCCACAGATTTTAATTTTGATTTTGAATCAGTCCTCAAATAGCAGTTGCAATAATTTATTCAAACAACTTTTGCAGAACTATACATACAGATACAGCAGTCCTGACAATTGGCAAGGAATGGACCCTTTTTGCCATGTTGAAGGACTAGCAATTTTTGTTCTTCTCTTCCTTTCTTCATGTGTCATGACATGAAGAGAATAGCACATGACTGCAGATACCTGCAGATCCACAACGGTGTTACAGTCCATCAATACTCTTCACCAGAACGTGAAATCACAGAAAGACATCTGTAATCTACACTAGGAAACTTGTACCTGATACAGATATTTTATGTTGACCTCAGGGCACAGATTTTATGACTGCATAGTCCCAAAAATTTGGGATGTATGAGTTGCCTCCAATATATTTAGTGACTTTACTGTTTACCAATATAAAAGAACTGTGGTACTGTAGCAATGCAGGGTATTCCACCACGGAGGCAACACAAAGGGAAATTACTTCCACAGTCTGTCCTCCAGCAATGCCCCTACCCATGTAGTCTCAAGACTTGGTCCCCAGTACTCTACTTTGACCAGGATTTTTTGTATCAATATGTTTATTGGAGGACTTACTTTCTAGGAGCACGCTTTTGAGGGAAGGAAAGCTACCAGAAATGCAAATTGTACAAGTAGAAATACAGTATTCATTACTTACATTCAAATGCTCAAAAAAGGGCACCAAAATTATTGTCCCTATCTAATATAAAGCAGGCAACTAATATCTGTTTAAAATAAATTAGAAAGTGCTCTAGTGTGCACAGTTCACTTCTGCTGTCAATCTCCAGGTTGAGGTAAATGGTCTGGCAATGAAATAATTGAACATCTTTTTAACTTATCATTTTCAAGTATATAAAATAGTTTTCCTTCAAGGAAAAGGAAAATTGAAGCAATGATGTTTACTACTGATACCTTTCTTCCAGGGCCCAGTAATGACTGGGCCTGCAGTTTACGTTCTACAAAATATGATAGCAAATTTCAGGAGATATTGGGTCTGATTGATGACAGTCTTGATTATCCTGAAGTAAGTGAAGAAACTCTGTAGATGTTGAGAGACTTCCCTATAGTGCAAAACCAGGGAAATCAGACTTACTATTTCTTGTGATGGGCCTAGAACTAAGTCCACGAAAACATCTGGATCCTGACATTTCAGCATACTTCCAACTCTTTTTCATTAGTTGGCCTCTAGCAAGTTGCTTCTTTCACTATAAGCCAGAGTAGATTGACTTTGCCATTCCCCTCCATGGTGTTCACTTCATCAGGAAGCTGATGGGATGTGTTTTCATGTGAGCCACCTGTTATGAAGAATATGAAGTGTCCTCCCACATTCAGTGGTTGATTTTTCCTCTTCTTTCTCATTGCTGGGTTGGATTTTTTATTTTTTTTTTTTAATTTCTTTTGCTGTCTGCAAAGGTAAAATATTCTTTACTGGGATTTTTTTATCCTTCTCTTTCCTCTCCCTTTTCTGAGGGAGGCACTGACTTAGCAATTCATGAGGACATAGTAATTTGTCTACTTACCACTTTGGTATAGTGTTTATTTTATGGATAAGGAAGTATTTCTTACACTGAAACATTTACAATTTCAGTCATGAGTTCTAGTCCAGTTGCAATCAGCACTTGCCAAAAGTCAATTAACGGCATTTGTTTTGTGGTTTGTAAGAAGTGAATTGGTGGGCTTTGGAGTACGCATCATACAGTCAGAATTAATTGGCATCCTCTTTGGTAGTCCCTGAAGAGAGACGGCTAACTGAATGGGTCCTGAAATTGAAAACCACTATTTTTTATTTCAAAATGAAATATATGAAATAAGAAGCACAGTGTAAGAAGAGCAGTCTTTTTGCAGATTTTCTAAAAGCAGTAAATTCACACTATAGAAGAAGATAAAGACAATGAAAAAACAACAACAAAAAAGAAAAACACAATAGACAACAATAATCAATTAAACATTCAAAAATAAAGAAAAAAGAGAAAAAAAACATCCAATTCAAATGGTGAGGTAAAATGCTCTTTTATGTTCCATTGCACGTCCTGCAGGAACAATAACATTCTTTTGAGAATCAAAACTGAAATCCAGGCATTTTTAGCTCACAGGAAAATATGTGTTTTGATTGAGCATTTATATGAGATTAGAATTCTTAAATATCAGGCTAATTATCCCACATAAAAAATAATCTTAGAAAGACTTCTGAAAAGTTACATGTGAATAACAGTTGCAGAACAAATTGTAAACCAGACTCTAGTAATTGTAGCTAGTGTAATCGGTTCTTCAGCCATCATCAGAATTTCAATCAGAAGAAGGTAAATCCTGTGCATTGTACTGGCATGGATATATTAGTATCCAGATATTTTTGTGCCCTGCACTGTCAAATTGTCTCAAAAACAATAGAAAATATATCATGAAAACCTAAGGAAAATGTGGGGAAGCAATAATTATTGATATCATTAACTGATTGGAAACTGAGCTTCAGGTAGACTAAGGGTTTGATTATTAAAAAAACTCTAAGGGTAGCATGGAGTGTCTCTAAGGCATAACAAAAGCACTGTTTCCTACTTCACCCTTGTTCATCACAGTGATATATATTCATTACTGACCACCACTTGCTACAGGTTGCTATCATTTCAGTGCTGCTTGTTTCTCTGACTTGAAGGAGGTGTGGGTGGGAAAGGAGTGAAATCTAAATTCCATTTGCTCCTGAAAGAGAAAAAGAAATCTTATATCCTCTCACTTCCTTTCATAAACAGATTCACCATCTACAATTAATTAGGCTATACAAAGAGAATACGTGACAGATTCAGAAACAAGACAATTCACTTGAACCCAACAACTTACTTCAATCAGTGGTTTATCCTTCATTTGTATTGCTGCCAAAGGAGAGTAAAATAAACATGCATTTTCTTTCCAGGTTCACCATGGTGAGTCTGAGTTTCTATTCCCTAGGTTTTTGCACTGTTTGTTTGCACTATCCAGTTTACAAAGTGTTATTTCAGTAGATGGTGGGACCTCTGTTGGTAGATTATCCCTTACTCTTGCAGAAGGATGAAGAGGATGATGTATTAGGTCTTTCCTCTTTGTAACTACCATGATACTACAATGAGCAAGTATCCACTTCACACTTCTCTTCCTGATAATCTATTGGTATAGATCTGTGGTTTCCTTTTAATGTCTGGTTCATTAGATGGTATAAATGTGTATAACATTTTTAGCTGTGGTTGAGGAAAGCAGGGAATGTCGAGGTTAAGGTTTATTATGACTGTCATGTTTAGGAGTGGAGAGCTATATACTATTTCTGCTCTGAGACTCTGCACATAACTCCAATTGACACCGGAATTACACATTTGCCTGAAAGCTGTTTATGGCCCTGAGAGTACTCACTGTTTCTATGGGTGATCAGGACAGAACAGATCTGAGTACTGCTTATTTTAAACCTCCTTGAAATTTTCTGTGAAGCTGGGTTAAAGAAATTATGGCATAGTAATTAGGTATGTAAAACCCAACAGATAACAGCTCTGTCCCCAAAACCACTCACACACAGACATTACTTTAAGAATATTCAACAGTGTCATTTATTATGTAGAGGGCACTATACAGTTGCCCTCCTGTGACACTTGCAAATACAAGTGCTTCATGAGGGAATAAACCCCTGAAAGCTTGGTTGCAATTTACTCCTTTACTTCCTGCACATAGTAACAATGATAGTTGGATTGAAAAGCATTTTAAAATTCATAAATATATAAGTAGCCATTATCCAGTGGAAAACATATGTCTGACTATTGGGCCTGATCCACTGCTCAGTTACTCCAATTCTAAACTAATGCAAATCCACGATAATCAAGGAGGGTGCTGATGTACAATTGAAGTAATATAAGGCAAATCAGATTCTTCATACATGTAAGGCTCATTTTCCTTAAAAAGAAGGCCAGCATTTTCATTGTATGTTTATTTTGAGTCCCTTAATCCAAATACCCAGAGAGGCACTCAGAACAACTGGATACTTTTAAAACCTGTTTGTATTGTGACTGACAAAAAGATGAGAGTGTTTAGGTACATACTCCTTTTCCAGGGGCAAAAAAAAAAAAAATCAAACAAAACACCACATGCTGTATGATTTTTCCTCCCTTTTGTGGAGTAGAAATTTGTTTTTTAGAGAAACCAGGTTTAGCTGTTCAGTAAGTTAATAAGACAGCGATTTCAGCTGGAATTTGTTTTGATCGTTAAGGCAAAACTTCATAGATAACTTAATGGAAAGTGAACAGGATGGTCTTTATTTGTTCATAAATGTACACAGTTTAAGACCAGGAGGAGACCATTAGAGCCTTCAGTCAGAGCTCTTTTCTCTTTAATTTCACCCACATCCTCTGTGCACTGAGCAGACTTGAGTTTGGCTAATGCTATTTTTTTAAAGGCATCCCATCTCAATTTTTCTGAGAAGTGTTGACTCTACTTAAAGTGTTATCATTACACTGTGTATTAGTAAAACAAGTGTGGAAAGCAGAATAAATAATTCACAATGCTAAGTTTGTATAAAAACAACGATCCTCTCCTCCGCCCCCCAACTTCTGTGCAAACCTAACACCATAGCCTAGGGGATGAATTTAAGAGTAACACAAGACTCTGGTCTCATCTGCACCTTTCTGATAGTTAAGCTTTTTTTGTGAAGGGTCCACTGTGGAATTTCAAAGACAATGAGCAAACTTGCACCAGACAAATAAAGTTGCATTCCTTTACATTTCAGATGTGAGAGATAAAACAGATACACTGCTGTTCAATCCTTTATCAAGGTGACACAACTCCAAAAAGCTTTGATGCTGTCTGTTGCAAAGCTCATGAGGATTTGAGTAGGAAACAAAATCTGGTTAGTTTTGCCTCGCCTTTTTAGGTACATGCTTTCAGGAATGGTTTGGGTACATTTCTCTTCCCCTCTCTTTATTGTGTGGTTTGCTTTGTTTGCTTGAGTTTAAAACTGCCATTACATGCAAGTGTTGCAAGTATAAATAATTTAGAAGTTAACTCTGTGGGGATACTAATAATATGTCCCCGGTTTTTCTAATAGCAACTCATTATGGTTCTAAAAACTAGTATTCCATACGAACAATTACACAACATCACTGCATCATGGATATTGTGGATGTTGACAAGAAAATAATTTTGACACCTATTTAATTAAGTGTATTTTCCTTCTTAAGTATGTACCTCTAATTTACTAGTTGCACAACTGCTTTAAATTCTCTATATTCAGAGGTTTCTTGAGTGGACAGATGGATGGACAGGCAGATACATCCATCTAGTTTTATCCGTCCTAAGTGTTTGGATATAACACCTTTCCCCAGTAAGAAGCCACAATGATACAATTATCTAAAAGTGCACAATTACTTCTAAGGAAAATCTAATCAGTTAATAGATGTTAATAAAGACAAATGTACAGAGGTAATAAGTGGGTCAAACTCAGAGAATCTTACTCAGTTCGCTCTCCTTTAAAGGAAAGGAAAAGCTTTTAATGGGGCTTCTCTTACTTTCACCCCATAATTTTATAAATTGCTTTGCTAACCCTTCAAAGCAAATAGTAATTTTAAGTAGGCCAACATCAAGCTCAGGTTGTATGCACTTGGTGGTAATGATAGTGTAGCTGCCCTTGCAGGAGTCAGTAAGGCCAACAGTTAAGTCTTTTATATCTATAGATAGATAGATAGATAGATAGATAGATTTATATATATGTATATATATATATATGTTGTTTAGTCTCCAGTGAATGAATGGGTGCTGTCAGTCTGAATGAGTGCTGCTAAGAGAAATCAAGCTGTTTATCGTGCTAACCTCATCCAGGGGTCTTTTGGAGAGTCATAGAGCAGTTTAAAACAGTTATAAGTAAAAGCCTACTCTGCTCTTCACACAACAAACAACACTGAGGATTAAACAACTATGAGATGTAGTGTTCCCCCTCTCACACAGATGCATAGCATTTCAGAACCTGGATATTTGGACTACCAAAAGAAGAAATATACTGATTGTAGATAAATGTATAATGTTCAAAGCTACTATTTAAAAAAAAAAAAAAAAAAGCAAACCTTTATCAGAACCGTATTTGCATCTTCTGTTCCAAAGTGTTGTGATGTTGTAATGATTTTGAGGGCAAATTATGTAGATGTTAAAGAAAGCACAGTACACTTAAAAAAAATGGAACTCAAGAACTGGAGGGAAGTATATTTGTAATTATTAAATACTGTGAAAAGCTTCACACTAATAAGAGAGTTAAAATTACTGATGAGATGAAAAAAGCCACAGCTGCAGACACTGCAGAGATTGCTTGGCTAACAAACTGTCACAATAAACAGAGTATTTTCTAAAAGAAGTTTGCATTTTAGATAGAAGCATTTTATATAGACATGTTTATAACCTGGTAAACAAAACTGACTGATCATGGTGCAAAATTATTCTGTTGGACATTCAAATCCTAGTCCTTCATAACCCTCTAGGACATCTCACACATTTATTCCCACTGCCCCAAATCTACATGCAATTCCTAGTGTTGCTCTGTCCTTCACATCTCCAATGTCTGCCCTCCTACCTATTGCTATTTTGACAGTATGTCATGTTTGCGTCTGCCTTCATCTCTTCTCACCTTGACTATTGTAGTTCCCTTCCCTCAGGACTCTAAAGTTCTGTTTCTTCATTCCCCCTAACATGCCACATGCTGATGCTTCCTTCTCACACATGCATCAAAATTACCTCCTACTTTAGAAACTTCAGCAGCCTTCCCCCATCCTTTTATGGATCCATTTCAATTTTTTTTTTTAAACAATGTCAAAACCTACTTCAACATCTATGTCTCTTTTTTCATACTCTCTTCTCTAATCATCTAATACTGCCCTCCTCTTTGTTCTGCAATCTCAGTTGAAAAATCCTTCCTCTCTACCATAGCTCCCATCCAAAAAACCTTTCTGTACCTAAAGAGCCTTTCTGTATCATTGGCTAGCCATATATTTTCTCCTTTACCTGTACATACCTCTTAATTTCTCTCCATGGAAACTGGTTTGGGACTGAGTTCATGAGGAAGATTAATACTCTATGGCATGCTTAAGCAGTTATTATAGGCCTGTGCTTTATTGGAAAACTAGTACATGATCTAGGTAGCACTTGGGATAACTTTGGCAGAAGGATGATATTTTTTTTCAGTCTGGATGTAAAGCGTGGCCACAAAACTTTTCACTTACTGATTTTTTACCTGAATTTAATGCACTTGAAAATTTTAAGCACCAGTCTTAGCTGCACACCTTTGCATCAAATTTGTCCTAGCAATGAGGTACCTGGATTAGTAGTAGTAGTAGTAGTAGTAGTAGTAGTAGTAGTAGTAGTACTTTAAATTAGGATGTGGAATTTGATATTGGGATTTTTTTCCAGACACCCTAGTTTCTTCCACCAATAGAATACTGGTCTTCTAGATACATGATTTTATTTTTTATTTTATGTTGTTTTAATTTTGATTCATCAGGCATCAAAAATTAGGAAGCTAATTGGACCACTCATCTCAGCAAAATTGATTGGTGGTTAAAGGGCATGCATAAAAGAGTTAGATTTTTCAACTCAGGCTTCTGTCAAAACCCATTTAGAGTGCTAAATTTTTCTTCGGCTATTTACCACTATATTTGTTTGCATTTATTTCACTGACTCACAAAGCTAATGCATTTTCTGAAATGTCTCTGAGAACTCAGGTGAGACACCACAGGCTATGCTGTCTTAGGCTAGAATTTACTAGGATTAAAGCAGATGTGGCATTACTGGGGTCTGCTAAGCCTCATGTGATTTATAAAGATATAAAATATATCTTTTATGATTACGATGATGCTAAAAATTTTGTGGATGATAGTATAGTCACATTGGAAAGACTGAATATAACAACTGGGAAAGAATCAAGAAAAGGGAATGGAAACTAACTCACCTTACTAGTTCATCTGACTCCTAGGGAATTTGCATTTGTTGCCTTTATTATTCTGTTTTATACTTTGTCATGCTAAAAGTTTACATGTCATAAATAAGGCACAGTTGGTTTCTAAAGTAGTTAAACATTGCAAGGTTTTTACTATCAGATTTAAGAAGTGCATTTTTCCTAGAAATGTACACATGCCATTGATGCTTTAGTAATTCAAAGAGGAAAAACATAACTTTCCCTCTTCTAACTACTGATTTCTCTTTCTATATTCTCCTCAGTTTGGACACTGAATCAGAATGAAAACATTGTTTTCATTTTATTTATAGTGAATTTCTTATAAAATTTATTTTAAAAATCTTACGCGCTCAAGCACAATGCTGAACTATGTAGATGGACGATGCTGCATGTGAATTTGAGGAATTTTTCCCCCTTTTCACAGGCTTTTTTTTTTTTTTTTACATAATGTTTGTATTGACCTTAAAATTTGTGTTTCTTTCAAAGATTCTCTAAAGGCATTCTAAAATTTGACTCAAAATTCTTAGAAAAATATTATTACAATATTGTCTTATAAATCATTTAAGTCAAGATAAAAGATCTGTGTAGCATGTTTCACAAAGTATTTCCTCATGAACACGTCTGTTAGATATGTATATCAACTGAGTTGTCTATGAGTGTTAAGAAAAAAAATAACCCTGGAATCTTTAGTTTAAGCTGATATTTGTCCTCAGCTATCACTGAAATTCCAGTATCCTCACCTAGCTGCTGCCCAGTCCTGAGATGCCTAAAATTGTTTGGTTCACATCTCCTTGTTTCTATTGGTGAGCACACACAAAACTTAGCTTAGAATGTGCTATCACTGAGAAACTGCTAACTGTAACCCTAGCAGTACTGATTAGCAAGATATTGCCCTGACCGTGGTAATTTTAAATAGATGGGACCTCCAGGAGAGAGGAGTGGGAACACAAATACATATGTATTATGTATTTGTGTTTCTCTCTGGAGCATAACATGCTCCAGAGTGAAACACAACTTTAAACACAAAATCAGCCTTGCCTCAGTGTATCTCCCCAGGGGCCCAATCCAGCCAAAGTCTTGTCATGTATCAGCCATACCAGGCTTTACACAAAAGAGGCAAATGGGGTAGAGGGAGTGCTATACTCAATGGCTCATTGGCTAGAAAATTTACTTGTTAAATAGGATATATGTTTGCAGGTCTTCTCTTCATCTTGATTTAAATCATTGTCTTAACTGTTCCAAGTGAGTTGAGTTTCCCAATCAATGGGCTATTGAACATAATGCTCCATCTTCAGTCTTCTATCATGCTTTTCTTGTTCTCTTGACTGCCAATTCTGTTGTGTATGTAACGACTAGTCAGTAGAACAAAATTAAATAAGAACAAGGGCTTGACTGTACAGCCTCTTGGTTAGGGCTCCAACTTAAGATGTATGAGAGTTAATTTCTGGCTAATTACAATGACTGTATAATTACTTCAGGTGGCAGAACATCTCAGAATGAGAACTGAAAGGGCTTTGTTCACTGTACTGAATACACTGGTGATTCAGATATTGTTTAAGAATATGTGAAGAACCTATGCTCAAGTCTTTGTTCCAAATCAAGCAGGATAGGGAGGCAAAACTTGATCTCCTTCTTTCCAGATAAATATTCAAATAATTATGGTGTCAGCTATAAAGGAAAGAGATCTTTATCTATGTTATTATAAGAAAGAACAAACCTGTCTTAAATGTCTCTCACACTAAAACGATCCATAGGAAACCTGACTGGACACTGTGTCTAACTCAGAGACAGAGTGCTATTACGATACATGTAAACACAGCAGAAAAAGTGTTGATGGGATAGGGTGTTAAAAAGCAGAAATCTACATGCCAAAAGAATTTAGGCACTTTCCCTGTTAAGTGAAAGGTTTTTTTTTTTTTTTTTTTTTTTTTTATGGTTGTTAGGTATCTAAGTCCATCTTCTGGTGATTCCTGGAACATCTAACCAGAGACAAGAATTTCCCTGGTAGCAGATCACCTACAATTTAGGCACCAAAGATCGATATCTCTTTACTAATATTGCCTTCTAATTCTAAACTTCACTGAGCATTAAGATGGGCTTTACAGAACCTATGCTAAGTTTTATAATAGGACTTGGTCATTTTAAAGATTTTACTTATACATCTGAGTGCTTTAACTAGATCAGGCTAAAGTGATCAGCATTGTTGGATACAGCCCTGCAATTACCAATTTTATGGGCTCAAATGCAGGTTTATACACATATTCTTAGATGCCTTCACCCCTACGCAGTGCAGGAACAATTAGTGAAATTCTACTGAAAATTAAGCCTCAACACCAGACCAGTCAGAACAGTCAGAATTAATGCTGAAATCCATCAGCAACCAGTTATTAACATTATGTAAGATCACACACAGTTTCCAAACTGCTCTCATAAAGAAAGATAAATATTAGATAGGTTATATAGATTGGGCTTCATTTCATAATAGATATCTCAATTGTATGCAAAATATGGGATAGTGGAACACTTTACAGAACTGGCCAGTTTTCATCGAAGAAATATGTGCTCAGTTTCAAGTTTCTTTTTGTGGCTTGATTTAATTTTCACATGAGCTATGTAAATGGCAGTGACTACATTAAGAGATATTTCTCCAGCTACCTGTCCTTTAAGAGAAGAAAGAATAAAATAATAATAAATAATAATAATAATAACAACAACAACAACCAGCTCTTTAGCTTGGGAACTCAATAACCTAAATGTGGTGCACTTGAGCACAGGTTCCTCCTGTGCTGTGCTCTGCCCATAAGCCACAAGAGTATTGAAATCAGAGGAACCTAACCTTCTAAGTGCTTCAGAAAGCACAGTTCTTCCCAGTTTCAGTCCTTTGCTTGTTCACAAGAATGAAAACTGCATAGTGATGAGAAATGGTACAACATTCATATATATGTCCTCAATCACACCATATCTGGCCATCTAGGACCCCTGCAGAGCACCAGCAAGCTTTATCACTGACTTGCCAGATGTAGTTTGCAATTATCTCTGGTAAGCCAGCAAGGTAGTCTGGGGAGCAAGAGCTGAGCCCTGGGGGAGATGAAGCTCTGGTCTGAAAGTACAGGAGCCTGGGATACAGAGTGACAGGCAAACAGCTCCACAGAGGTTATTTAATTTTTCGATTCCATAATTCAGACTAGTTTGGCTTACAGTAGCTGACACACAGGGGTACATGGAACACATTAATGTACTAACAAACTCTCAAAAATATTTTTAAAGCATTTTCACGTGACTCCTGTGTGGTATAGAGAACACAAAACGGGATGAGATGGAGTAAAGACTTTGCCAGTATGATACAGGGAAGATAGGTACAATTGCCGCTGGGTTTTAGCATGCTTAAACAATATAGCCATCCCATACTTATGCTGGCAATATCTTCAGTCATTGTGGAGCAAGTATTCTGTAACATGGAGGCTGCAATCCGTGGTATCTGTGGTGCTGACACATCTCTAGCTACTAAGCCATTAGACTGTCTGGTTTGATAAAAGACTTGCCACCAGTATTTGAATAATTAAAGGAGAAAAATGAACGTGATTCTGTATCTAGAGAGAGAAAGAAGATTAACATAAGTTGAATCTCCTGTAACCAATGTGAAGACCAAAACACAAGTGATATCAGCACGTAGGTATGACTTACTGAGAGATGATTAGGTGTATCTGAATAAGAGATATAAAATGGGGGGTGGATGTTGTTTATACTTCGTGTGTTATTTATGCCCATGACTTCTAATTACCTAACTAGTTCTCTTTCTTCTCATGTTCACTTTAGTACCCACCAACCATAAGAAGATGTCTACAGCTAAATATCTGCAAATTATTATGGACTTTCGCTTAATATTCTATTGTTCCACTGACAGCTCAGTTTTTAATATATCATTTTATACTATTCTGTACATCATCATTTTCCTGCCTTCCTTAGGGGCTTGGCTGTAATAGTTTTTATTTATTTCCACATGATAACATATATGCAAAAGACCTTGTAGTCATGATGACCCCACCACCCTCACCTCTTTGTTTCTGTAAACCTTTTGTGCCTGTTTTTAAAATTACAGTATAAAGAAGTGTGAACACAGAATGTGTGCAGACATGTACCAGGGTCAATACATAGCTTGTTGTGTGGTTCCCTTCCAATCCATAAGCACACAAGATACTCCTCTCCAGCTCACCAGCATTATACTGCAGTTTTTTCTTGTGGCCCGTAGAACTTTTTTTCAGCTAATAAAGTTGAAAACAGATCAGAAAGGAAATAAAGGGGCAGCTGCAACAGAGGAAACTTCCTTGCCATTCCAGTAGGTGAGGCAGGAGTTTAACACCTTGTATAGTCACTGATTGTCTGACAGCATCTATTCAGCACCTGAGTCTGAAAGAACTGAAGAGAGCGTTTAGTCTGGGCTGTGATATCACAGTCCAATTAGTTGCATCAAGTTCTATTTCTTACTAAATACTTGTTTTACAATTTTTTACTTTATTTTGAGGAGAATCTGTAACAGTATAAACTGGAGGTGGCTACAATTGTATTACTGTCTCTGAAACAGAAAGGGTATCTTTGGGATCAGTAGTTCTCAAACTTTCAGCACTGTGTTTCTATAAATCTATTTTGTCTGTGATTTTTTAAAAAAGGGCTCTTCAGATGCAATTTCCTTAGGTCCACTGGTTACAGGTAGAAAAATACATATTATTTTTTTCTTCAGATTTTAATAACAATGAAAAAGTGTACAAGCTTCATGGTCAAGACAGGACAGTGGGTACAAAAAAAGTTGTTATCTTAAGGCAAAATTTACTGTCAGGGAAAATGGAACATTCCTTCTGAACTCACGAACTGGTAGTGTATGTGCAGGTTGGTTGTAGATGGTTGCTACAATAAGGCTTCTTTCATACAGGTGTGTTTATGCCCCAGGCTTGCTGGCCACAGTCCATTCCATTTACAGAAGCTGAATTAAACAATAACTACCGCATTGCAAAAAGAAGAAGGAAAAAAAAAAGGTGAGCGTCAAAGGAGATGCCTGAGAGCTTTGTTAGGGCCAAGAAAAACCCTGTTGCAGTTGTCAGAGCTTGTTGATGTTGCAGAGAACGGCACTTTTTTTTTTCTGCTGGATTTTGTGGTTCTGCCTTAGGAAAGAAAGTAAAATAGAACGGAAGAACAAAGTCCTACTCTATAAATCAGCAGCTGCTCCTTGCCAGATCAAAGGAGTGACATTTTTGCTCCTGGACTACTTGTCCACTTTAGGTGCTTGACAGACAGCTAACAGCTGGCCTGTTACATAGTATAGGAGAGTTGGGCTACATCTTCTTCAGAGAAGATGACAAGCTAATCAGAGATATCCATAGCACAGGACATGTGAGTGCACCTTGATCTCTTCAAACATACCCAGTACATAATTGCTAAACACCTTTATGCGTTTTTGGCAAGTTGCTACTTAGGTAGTTTCCACTGAAAAAGAAGCAGAATTAATACCTTAATCTAATTTGATCAGGGAAGTTAAACAGATGTTAAATTTGTTGACAACTCTCCTTTTCAGGTTAATTTAGAGTTGGCTAAAAAACTCAGTATGAAACAGTTAAAAAGATGTGTAAGTTACTTCAATGTGATATTGTAAAACTACACAATGCTTTTTGAAAAAGTTGGCTAAAATTAGAGTCCTCAACTCCTATGTAAGAAGCTGAATAAGCTGATTATGTTTTCAAGCCTGCTGGACCGTCATCAGTTTTAAAAATCTTGTCCTATGAGTTTAATATAATAAACTAACACAACTTTAAATGCATGAGTTACTTAAGATTTTATAGCAGGTTTGTTATCCACCTTTAACATGGACGTCTAAGTGCCAGCAAGTCAAAGCACATGCCAAATTAGCTAAAATAGTATTTAGCATCTCCACAAGATGTATGTATACAAACCTGGAATTTTAATGTCAGTAGTAAAAATTTCAAAGTGATTCAGTTTCTAGTTGATTCCCATCTGCAATAAATCAAGTACAGGATGAGGTTACATACTACAGCTTATGTCTATTGACTTTGCATTTTATCTGTAAGATATGAATAGCTAAGGAAGTATGTCTGTTTGTCTCCTCCCTTCCTTTCAAGTATCTTTAAAAGATCATTTTTACGGTGCATGATAAATAGCCATATATGAATAATCTGATGGCATACTGGAAGAGTAACAGGCATTGCTTGGGAAATGAGGTCCTGCCAGACTGCTGCACGGCTGCAGGTGTGGCCTCAGTCACCGAGTGGCCCTTGTTTACCAGCCAGAAATCCAAGGGGCATAAAAAAGGGTACTTTTCCACCTAAGCTGAGCTTTTCTGAAAGCTTGTAAGGAAACGTGTGCCTATCCCTTTGCATGTGCAGGTGTGGCACAGTTCTTCACTACCCTCACCTGCCAAACTCACTTCTCACCTCTCATGGCCTACTTGCTGCCCAGGGCCGTGCAATCCCCCTGGCCTCACGCACTTGCACCAAGTGAAAGCAGAGTGCTGCCACCTCGCCCCTGGGGCAGACGGGAGGCTGCCATGCCCCGTGGCAGAGGCACCACCACTAGTAGCCCTGGTGCCCCAGCCCACCCTTGAAGCAGTGCTCCAGCCTCACAGTGCTGAGGCGGCGGTGAGGCTGTGGGGTGTGGGCAGGTGTTAGGCCTCTCACAGTGGCGGGGAGCACCGGGGAGCCCTATAGCTGCACCCCACTGCAGGTCGGTGTGGCAAGGTGGTGTGTCCCTGCCAGGGCACCTTTGGGCAGTGATCAGTGTCGCCCTGCACAGTCCGCTGGCTTGGGGCACGCGTGAACATGGCTGCCCAGGGTGTGTGATTTGGTGTGAAACGTACCAGGGCCTTGGCAGAAGCCAAGTCATTTTCCTGTGATCTGAAAAGGTAGCTCGGTAACCAAGAGTCATGTGTTTAAAGAAACATATTTTCTCTGAGGTAAATAGCTGTCCCTGTTGCCAATTCTCATGATTTTATCACAAGGCTCAAGTTATTTCATGTTAACTCAAGGCCCCAACTTCAGGAGACAACAGTTATGTGAGAATCTTTCCAAGTAAGTTTCTAGATTTTGTGACCGAGGAGACCAGTTTAAAAATGTGACACAATGACTCAAAAACCTGGAATGTAAATACTAAGAAGAATGCTGTTTAAATTTCAGATTTTTTAAGACAGTCTCACAGGTACAGGATGGGCAAATTTATGGTTTTCAGCAATTGGCAACTCCCGGTGGCATAACGTATTTTTAGAAGATCCAACATAAACATACAAGATGTGGCAGAGGTCTACGGGGCTGTTAGTGCCTGCCTTGGGCTGTTAGGAGCCCAGCTTAGATGCTCACTGTCATCTTCTAGAGCCTTCCCTCCACCAAATGTGGTTGCTGACTTAGGTCCTCTGAATCACACCTATGAGAGATGTGAGATACCAAAATTAGCTTAAGAAAGTCAGTTTAAACAGCCCACAAGCCCCCTTCTCTAACAAGGCTAAGCAAAACTACGTGAAGTCTTGTCAGGGAATTAACCTGCCTGTCCCTCCCTCTTCCCCTGTAAACCAGTCATGGAAGTGGCTCCATATCTCAGTATTTGGGACATAAGGAAGCCTTCCTTAGATGGCTCATTTCCAGGTGACTAACTCAGCTTTTTTTACTTTTCTGTAAGGAACGCTGCAAATAAGTGTTGGTAACCCGTTGCAGCACATATTCAGTGAAGCATAAACAAGGGCTTTTTCAACCATTTTTGTACACACACGTACAAACGGACACCTAAACCTATTTCTGTCAGTTTAGAATACATATTGAAGAGAGCAGTTAAATAAACTAAGATAACTAGATTGTACTTGCTCAGATAAAAGTTTGGGTGACAGACAAAGATTGGTACAAAGGAGATGGGGTATATTGATAAAATGTTTCTGAACATTAGTCTTTTCTAATACATTCGTTCAGACTGCTCTGAACTCCTCAAGATTTCTAAAATTGTTCTTTCAGACTGGGAAAAAAAAAAAAGTAATTTTCTAGGTTACTTATGAAAACATTTTTTTGTGACTTAAATATAGTGTTCCATTGCTTATTTTCCCTTCCAAATTAGGGCATTCTTGGGCAACAAGGGATCCGTGTAGTATACTCTTGGGCTAAACACTGACATGTTCACAGTCCGAATACTGAGATATCATTTTTGGCAAAGATTTCTCAGCAAAGGTGAAAACATTTGAATTATTTCTTAGAATGAATTTTAGGCTCTTACTCAGCAGATTGAAGCAGGTGCTTAAACCCAATTTATTCATCAGGCTCAGCTCCCACTTGCCTAGGCTTAATAAGAGTTGAGCTTCTCATCTAGATTTGTCAGGTTTTTGAAAAATCTTGTTAGACTGTTCCCCTGGGTACCTAAAAATTTTGCGCATAAACAATTTTAACCCTACATTATTGTTGTTACTCTTATTTTTATTATTGCTATGACTAAGCCTGTGACAATATTCACTCAGTATTTGTATTCTTTTCAAGCGAATGAGCAGAAATGTCTTCTTGGGCTAAAATCTGAACTGAGGCAAAACTTTCCTGGTCATTAATTCTTTAAGAGAACTGACACTGAATTTATCTCACAAATTTGTTTCTCAGTTATTCACATAGAGTTGAGAACCCATTTAATGCAGTGGCTGATTTGTTAAATGCAGTATTTTAACACCTCATTTTCTGGGGTGGATATTTTAAGTGAAAATAGAGGACTGATATTGAAAAGTTTTGAGCAATACTTGGTGGCCCATGTTGTTCCTCAGTTTCTCATAAGGAGCAGTCTACTCTTCTACAGGAGACTGTTTCAGTTTTGTACCAGTTCATCTCACAGTAGACATGAGATGTATAGTCAAGTGACAGGAATTAGATACCACTCTGTTTGAGTTCAGGTTAGACTCCAACTTGGAGATGAATTGTAATTTCCTAAGTTTTCATGCTATTCATCCTCCTGAAACAAGATTTTTGTGACCCTATATACTTAAAGTGATTTTTCCATGACAGCCATAGAGTAAAGCTGGAGATATTTCTGATTTCCAATCAGTATGGTCACTAACAGTTCATTTTAAAAATTACTCTTACTTAGATTCATGTACGGTGTAGTCTTTGTGTTTTGAAACACACTGTATGTACAAAAAGACAGTGAAAACAACAACAAAATTATTTTTGAATGTGCCAGACGTGAACGAGCAGACTAAGAGATCTCTATTTGCTGTTTATTTTCTTTTGCACTTGCAGACATATTTCTCTGCAATTTTATCTGAATGTTACTTATTATAAATATTAAATGTATTATGTAAATGTGAGTTTAACATCATTTGATAGGACTTGAGATAAAATATGATAAATATATAAAGAAGATTAATTATGGAACTTCCTATAAAATACAGAATACATGTTTATTTTGGACAAAGAAAACCGAGGTTCTATTTGAAGAGATGTAATTAAATGCATATATTTAGATTATATTGTCATGCTAATTAGCAATGGTAGAAACCAATTAGGACTAGGGCTACCAAATCACCAGACTACACTGCATATTCACTAGTGTACCTTTACTGCTGTACTGATTTTTGCTGGATAAAAAATGAAATTACTTCTTTTGAAAGTCCATATTGTTGTGCATTTTGAGCCAAATTTTGTTGGCTGTGTTTTTGTAAATTGTCCCACTGAAGTTACCAGAACTACTTGTGTGAGAAAGACAGACTTTGGCTATAGATAATATATATGGCTACTTTAGGTAGCAATTAAAAAATACAAGAAGCACAAAACTTTCATTTCAAATGGCTATTGTTTGAATAAGGGGGGTTGGTAATCTGTCACTTGCAAAATGCTGGAAGTGAGATTTTTCATTAAAAGTACTATGTCAATGACATGTATTTCTCAACATTACGCACCTCATTTATCATTCTGGAATGAGGACCAAGTACCACATGAATGTAGAGTTTGTGAAGGTATCGACTCAGCCCCGGAGGCTGATGACCCCTCTTTATCTACACAGCAGGTAAGGCACAAACAGTGGCAATGGGAGCTCTCTCTGTACTCCCCTGCCAGTGTGCCTGACTGCTAATCTGGGGGAACAAAGGAAAGATAGCATATGGATAGCAGATTGTACTGAGCGCTGAAAGAGGACTGAGGAAATCTATGTTGGGAGTGTGGCTCTGCCAAAGATCTCTTGTATGACTTTGGCCTTGTCACTTAATCTCCGTCTGTCTCAGTTCCCCTTTGCAAACAGGGAGAAGGCGTCTCCTCTCCCCCAGGCTTTGCCTAGAAATCTGTTCAGACTGTGAGTTCTCTTGGACAGTGTGTTTGTGCAGCGTGGGGTGAAGTGCGACCGAGCTTCATTGGGTCCTCTAACCGCTGCTATCATCCAAATAATAGGAATTACTATTAACAGAAGAGTAACAAAGAAATCCATGTCTTTTTGATAGATTTTACTCATCTTTTCAGGCCATTCAATCTTTGGCCTCTGGGTGAAGGGTATGAACAAGGCAGGCAATTAGTGTCAGGAGCAGAGCTGTGAATTCCTCTTTTATAGGGTTCCGAGTAATGCTGGAAATAGTGGCACTGGCATTCTATTTTTTTTTTTACCTGTCTTTTAGTGCCTTTTGAAGATGTTTGTGCCAAAATAACATCAGTGTTTTTGCAATGCACCAACTGAGGTGCTGTACAGAAGGCTGTATTTTGCTTTACTTTGGCCCTAGAGATGACTCCCTGAGGGATTCAAAAAAGGCCTCAAAAAAAAAAAAAAAAAAAAAAAAAGTAAAGACAAGGGCAGGGAGTGTGGTTTCTATGTCTCTATTATGCACTGTGCATATTTATGGGGCAGTATAAAGGACACATAATAATCCACAAACACTGCATTCTGTGCTTTTGTCTACCAATTGTGCTGATGCGTTATGTGATGTAGCTACTGCTACGACTCTAGGATCCCGTTTTTAGCTTGACCTGAAATGTATGTCTGTTTGCACCTGCAATTTTGCAAATAAATAATTCCAAGTACAATTTTTCAGACACACCCATTGGTGGATATAATTGATGCCATTGCTGGCCAGGATTTTTCAGAGGAACCACAGGAATGGAATTTCAAAATGATCTGGAAGCCTAAAGCCCCTGTGCCCCTATATCTTTCTGAGAATATGACAGAGTATCTTCTCTTCAAAGTGGTGTTGGTCTAGAGGCTGTCATTTGCACCTGCAGTTATTCACATGCGCAACAGGAAAGTGGAGATACAATGAAATCAGAAATCAAAGCAAAGTGCTTTTTTTTGTTGTTTGGAAAAAATTGCTGGATAAATGTGATCATTTTTACTACTATTTTTCTCTGTAGCAAAATAAAGATTGGGGGACTCAATATTAGGGCTTTAATTCCCATTTCCAAAATAATTAGTACAAAAATTTCCAAAATAATCATCTCTATGTAGACTTCACCCTGAAAAGCTGCCATTATTCATATCAAGGGAATAGAACTAGGGAAGTGAATGGTTGGACAAGTTTTTTTCAATATCCCAGATTTTCAGTATTTCAATATCCAACAAGCTCATGCCATGGTGGTTGTCAAATGTGCAGGACCAGAGCGGAGTATCCAAATTTGCCCGCTCATGACTGTAAAGCAGTTGTCACCTGAAACCTTTCAGGACATAGAATTTTCTTTATGTTCTGCCTTGTTGTGCAAACCCATTGAAAGAAACACTTCAGAGGGCACCCATTTCTTACTAATGTAAACTTTCTGAGGAGTATCCAAAGATATGACCTCTGGGTGAACCTTTAACCTTCCCCTTAATTATTTGTTTGAAGACAGTGTCGAGTTCTCCCGCTGAGAGCCAAGGCCCATAATGCTTCGCAGCCCTGTGACTGAGGGTGTGTTTGCAGGGAAGTGGAAAGGGACATAAATAAGGGGACCACCAGATGTAAATAATAAAAGTGGTTGGGGTTAAAATAAAATAAATAAATAAATAAATAAATAAAAAGCAATTTGGTTTCCCTGAAGAGTGGTCTGATTGAAGAAAACAGGTTAGTAAGACGAAAAGTGTGTGTGTGGGGGGGAGGCAGTGTCTGTTGTCTGTGATTTTTTACAGGCCTAAATAAGCGTTCATTCCATTCTTTAAAACCTTGCCATCTGTATACACCATTAGAAGCTCATAGGAGAAGAGAAAACAGTCTTATCAGGCTTTCCTGTTAATCTCTATTGGCCTTAACTTTAGCTGATAAAAGGCATGCTGGCTAGAGAAGGTTCAGGTCAGGCTCCATTTGGTCAGCGCGGTAACATTACTGGAAAGCAGCTAAGCAAATTAAGTCCTATCGGAGACCTTTGTCTTTGAGGACGGAAACATGTCTAGAAATCACAGCGCCAAGGTAAGAACTGCCTTCCCCACGCTGCAGTCAGAAGGGAATAAACAAGTACGTCGACTGTGTCTGAGTTTTTATTTTAATACCTGAAGTCATGACTAATTCTGAGGCAGGATGACATTTCTGACAACTGAATTATACTTTTCTTAAAGAATAAAGAACGTCTTTAGGATGTAAACAGAGAGATGCAAAAGAGCCCTTTAGTGTTACTTGTAGCATTTATGCATCTGTCTAATGAAATTTCCACAACTGTGATTACGGGAGAGGCAAGCGAAGGTGTACGTACCATCCTTCATTATCTGCGGCGGAATTTAGGCGGGGGGGCGGGAGGGGAGCACGACAAAAGGGCTTGCGGAGTTTATGCTATAGAAAGGCCAGCAATTTACTAAATGAGCAGATGAACTTAGTTTTCAGTTCCTGACTGAAAGACTTGGCTGGGCTTTGGATCGGGCCCAATGGCAATTATTGGAGGCTGTTTTGGATGATGGGCATGTTAGTATTTCTGAAGAGGATTAAACACTAGTATTCAACTTCATTAGCACTCCTTAAGGGTCACCAGCCTGAAGTCTGAACTGTGAAATAGCACACAAAACCTGTGCAAAAGCTCCGGAGTGTTCTCAAACACAAAGAAGGGGGACAAAAACAAGCGTGGCTTGTGAGTGATAGAAAATTGCCCTGTTTTGAAAGAAACGGTGCGAAAAAAGTTTGAAAATTATTTTGCTGAAATTAATTTGCCTTAGTTTGTGCCGATGCGGGTTGTTGTGCATTAAGCTAACAAGAAATATGCAAGCACTTATTTTTGGATTACCAGCGAAATTAAATCCAGGCTCCGCGGCCAACTAACTGCCTTCCCCGGCATTCAAAAGCCTCAGCACCCAGCGCAGCTACGGGGCCTGATCTGAGAGAGGGGGAAGGGGGGGTGGGGGGGGCGGCTTGCAGAAAAGTTATTTTGGGCCTAATATTAACCACATGTACCTGCGGCTCGCTGTTCCTAACGAGTTGAGAGGTGCCTGGGTTTACGGCCGGCGGGTGCCGTGCGCTGGGTGTCCCCGCTCGGCCGCAGAGGTCGCCCCCAGCTGGCACTGACCTCGCGGCGACCCCGGCCTTTACAGGCTCCAACTGCAGGAGTTGCAGAAGAGCAGAAGTCTTTCTGGGCCAGCACTTATTGCTGCTGTGCTGGTGATAAAACTTCAGACAGCCTAATTGATGGCTCTGCTGACCTAACAATACCTTGTGAAAGCACGGAGTGGCAAAGCCTGGTCCTCATTTATGGCCAGCTGCAAGGGTAGCTGAATCCCTGTGATGGAGGGGAAAAAAAAAAATAAAAAAAAATCTCGTAGCCTGTGAACTTTAACCAGGTTCCAAGCTACCCTAAGAAGTTAAAGAAACAATTGTCTTTAAACACAAGTTTTCATTCGCGTTTACTCTTTAAAGCCTTCTGGCAAATCCAGCTTTAAGCTGGCTAGTAAGATAAGCATGTTACCAGTTACAATTTCTGGGCACTTAGAGGAAAATCCTTTAAAGTGAATTTATACTCTTTAAAAAAGAAACACGAAACAAAACACGTAGCCGTGCCGCGCTAAAATCCCATCAGTTTTCAGGCAGAGGTGTTCTCAAAACACAGAAGCAAGCTGATGAAAGGACTGCTATTCTTTGTATTCTGTTTCAGGTTTATTAATGCCAGAAGAAGAATAGTACAGCCTATGATTGACCAGTCAAATCGAGCAGGCAAGTTCCAAGTAGTATCTGTATTCAAGTCCCACAGGCGCAAATCCTCATCAAGTTATTCTTCAGGAGTCCCATCACCTGGTAAATAAATGCCTCCACCAGGCATTCTGGGAGATTATTTTTTTCCTACGGCCCCAGAATTCCGCTGTAGGAAGCAACTTCGCTAATTGGTGCTAATTGGAGATTTCCCACCCTGACTCTACTGAAACTGCTTTTTATTTTCTCTCTGAATTGGTAATTGGGTACAAGTAGTAGTGCCACAAGCAGTTTGTTTGACTGTGAGCTCTTGAATTACTCATTGCTTGTCTGCATCCAATCAGCAGGACAATCTCATTCTCTCGCTACCCACAACTCCTTGGTGTATGCATTGCTTTCACTTCTGGAAGGCTAGCTGTAAAACTCATTGTATCCATTCATTTGCTTTGACTATTCACAATATGCTACTAATGCGACGTGGTACCATACTGACAAAAAATATTAAAAGATTATTACTTTTGTTTGAGAATGCACCAGATATATTCCCAGCAAAACATATGATTTTTTGCTACGATACCTTTTTT